>NW_006400290.1:52005-57014 GCF_000299155.1 Elephantulus edwardii
CTGGTTCAAACCCTAGGCCGAGGCTGGCTAGTCATACTCCAGGGACAGGGAAAACCTGCATGTCAAACACATTCCCGGAAAAGCAGTCCACTCCAAAAGCATGCCACGATTCCTGCACTCCCACCAAAATGCTCCTGCCTTCCGGCAAAGAGAAATTCCCACGAACCTGGGAGGAGCCAGCCAAACGAGGAACAATGTGGCCGCTCCTTTCCCAGCTGCCTTGGGCTTAAGTTTGCCTTCTGGTTCAAACACTAGGCTGACGCGGGCTAGCCTCAGTCCAGGGACAGAGCAAACCTGCTCGTCAAACACATTCCCGGAAAAGCAGTCCACTGCAAAAGCTTGTCATGGTTCCTGCACTCCCACACCCAGGCTCCTGGCTTCCGGCAAGGAGAGCTTCTCATGAGCCTGGGAAGAGCTATTCAAAACAGGAACAACATGGCCACTTCTTTCCCAGTTGACTTGGGCTTAAGGCCGCCTCCTGGGTGAAACACTAGTTCAGGCACTCTAGCCTCTCTCCAGGGACAGAGCAACCTGCACGTCAAACACATTGCGGAAAAGCAGTCCACTCCAAAACATGCCACAATTCCTGCACTTTCAACACCGGGCTACTGCCTTCTGACAAGGAGGGTTTCCCATGAGCCTGGGAGGAGCAAGCCAAACCAGGAACAACATGGCCATTCCTTTCCTATCTGCCTTGGGCTTATGGCCGCCTCCTGGTTCAAACTCTAGGCCCAGGCTGGCTAGCGTCACTCCGTGGAAAGAGGAAACCTGCTAGTCACACACATTCGGGAAAAATAGTCCACTGGAAAAGCTTGCCAGGAATCCTGCGCTGCCACCACCATGCTCCTCCCATCTGGCAACGAGAGCTGCCCACGAATCTGGGAGGAGCCAGCCAAACGAGGAACAACATGGCCACTTATTTCCCAGCTGCCTTGGGTTTAAGGCCGCCTCCTGGTTCAAAACCTAGGCCCAAGCTGGCTAGCCTCACTCCAGGGACAGAGCAAACCTGCACGTCAAACACATTGCGGAAAAGCAGTCCACTCCAAAACTTGCCACAATTCCTGCACTTTCAACACCAAGCTCCTGCCTTCCAACAAGGAGAGTTTCCCAAGAACCTGAGAGGAGCCAGCCAAACTAGGAACAACATGGCCACTTCTTTCCCAACTTCCGTGGGCTTAAGGCTGCATCCTGGTTTGATCCGTAAGCCCTTGCTGGATAGTCTCACTCCAGGGACAGAGCAAAATTTCACGTCAAACACATTCCCGGAAAAGCAGTCCACTCCAAAAGCTTGCCACGATTCCTGCACTCCCATCACCACGCTCCTGCCTTCTGGCAAGGAGAGCTTCCCACGAGCCTGGGAGGAGCCAAACAAACCAGGAACAACAGGACCACTTTTCCTGAGCTGCCTTGGGGTAAAAGCCCCCTCCTGGATCAAACCCTAGGCCCAAGCTGGCTAGCCTCACTCCAGGGACAGAGAAAACATGCATGTGAAACGCATTCCCAGAAAAGCAGTCAACTCCAAAAGTTTCCCACGATTCCTGCACTCCCACCACCACGCTCCTGCCTTGAGCAAGGAAAGCTTCTCACCAGCCTGGGAAGAGCCAGGCAAAACAGGAACAACATGGCCACTACTTTCCCAGCTGCCTTGGGCTTAAGGCCGCCTCCTGGTTGAAACACTAGCCTCAGCCTGGCTAGCCTCTCTCCAGGGACTGAGGAACCTGCAAGTCAAACATATTCCCGGAAAAGCTGTCCACTCGAAAATCTTACCACGATTCCAGCACTCCAACCACCACGCTCCTGCCTTCCAACAGCGAGAGCTTCCCACGCACCGGGGAGGAGCAAGCCAAACCGGGAACAACAAGACCACTTCTTTCCCAGCTACCTTGGTCTTAAGGCCGCCTCCTGGTTCAAACCCTAAGGCCAGGCTGGCTACCCTCACTCCAGGGACAGAGTAAAACTGCACGTCAAATACATTCCCGGAAAAGCCGTCCACTCCAAAAGGTTGCCACGATTCCTGCTCTCCCACGACCACACTCCTGCCTTTTGGCAAGGAGAGATTCCCACGAGCTGGGAGGACCAGCCAAACCAGGAAAAACAGGGCCACTTCTTTCCCAGCTGCCTTGGGCTTAAGTTCGCCTCCTGGTTCAAACCCTAGGCCCCGCGTGGGTAGCCTCACTCCAGGGACAGAGAAAACCTGCACGTCAAACAAATTCCCGGAATAGGAGTCCACTCCAAAAGCTTGCGACGATTCCTGCACTTTCAACACCATGCTCCTGCCTTCCAACAAGGAGAGTTTCCCACGAGCCTGAGAGGAGCCAGAAAAACAAGGAAGAACATGGTCAATTCTTTCCCAACTGCCTTGGGCTTAAGGCTGCCTCCTGTTTCAAACCCTGAGCCCAGGTTGGCTAGTCTCACTCCAAGGGCAGAGCAAAACTGCACATCAAACAGATTCCCTGAAAAGCAGTCCACTCCAAAAGCTTGCCAGGATTTCTGCACTCGCACAGCCATGCTCCTGCCTTCCGACAAGGAGAGCTTCTCACGAGCCGGGGAAGAGCCAGGCAAAACAGGAACAACATGGCCACATCTTTCCCACCTGCCTTGGGCTTAAGGCCGCCTCCTGGTTGAAACACTAGCCCCAGGATGGCTAGCATATCTCCAGGGACATAGCAACAAGCAAGTCAAACAAAGTCCCGGAAAAACAGTCCACTCCAAAAGCCTGGCACGATTCCTGCACTCCCTGCCTTCTGCCAAGGGGAGCTTACCATGAGCCGGGGAGGAGCCAGCCAAACAAGGAACAACACGGTCACTTCTTTCCCAGCTGCTTTTGGATTAAGGCTACCGCCTGGTTCAAACCCTAAGCCCACCCTGTCTAGCCTCAATCCAGGGAGAGAGTAAAAGTATACGTCAAACACATTCCCGGAAAAGCAGTCCAATCTAAAAGCACGCCACGATTTCTTCATTCCCACCACCACACTCCTGCCTTCAAGCAAGGAGAGCTTCCCACGAGGCTGCGAGGAGCCAGCCAACCACGCACAACATGGCCACTTCTTTCCCAACGGCCTTGGACTTAAGGCTGTCTCCTGGTTCAAACCCTGGGCCCAGGCTGGCTAGCCTCACTCCAGGGACAGAGCAAACCTGCATGTAAAACACATAACTGGAAAAGGAGTCCACTCCAAAAGCTTGCCACGATTCCGACACTCAAACCACCAAGCTCCTGCCTTCCAGCAATGAGAGCTTCCCACGAGCCTGGGAGGAGAAAGCCAAACCAGGAACAACAAGGCCACTTCTTTGCCAGCTACCTTGGGCTTAAGGCCGCCTCCTGGTTCAAACCCTAAGCCCAGGCTGGCTAGCCTCACTCCAGGGACAGAGCCAACCTGCATGTGAAACACATTCCTGGAAAAGCACTCCACTCCAAAAGCTTGCCACCAGTCCTGCACATTCAACGCCATGCTCCAGCCTTCTGACAGGGAGAGATTCCCATGACCCTGAGAGGAGCCAGCCAAACCAGGAACAACATGGCCACTTCTTTCCCAATTTGCTTGGGCTTAAGGCTGCCTCCTGGTTCAAACCCCAGTCCCAATCTGGCTAGTCTCACTCCAGGGACAGAGCAAACCTGCACGTCAAACACATTCCCGGAAAAGCACTCCACTTGAAAGCTTGTCACGGTTCCTGCACTCCCACCACCACCACGGTCCTGCCTTCCGGCAAGGAGAGCTTCCCACAAAACTGGGAGGAGCCAGCCAAACTCGGAACAACATGGCCACTTCTTTCCCACATGCTTTGGGCTTTTGGCATCCTCCTGGTTGAAACCCTAGGCTCAGGCTGCCTACCCTCACTCCAGGGAGAGAGCAAAATGCACATCAAACACATTTCCGGAAGAGCAGTCCACTTCAAAAGCTTGCCACGATTCCTGCACTCCCACCACCACGCTACTGCCTCCAGCAAGGAGAGCTTCCCTCGAGCCTGGGGGGAGGCAGCCAAACCAGGAAAAAACATGGCCCTTTCTTCCCCAGCTCCCTTGGGCTTAAGGCCGCCTCCTGGTTCAAACCATAGTCCCAGGCTCGCTATCCTCACTCCAGTTAAACAGCAAACCTGCACATCAAACACATTGCCGGAAAAGCAGTCCATTCCAAAAGCTTGCCATGATTCCTGAAATGCCACCACCAGGACCCTGCCTTCTGGCATGGAGAGCATCCCACGACCCTGGGAGGAGACGCCAAAGAAGGAACAACATGATGACTTCTTTCCCAGCGGCGTTGGGATTAAGGCCGCCTCCTGGTTCAAACGCTAGGCCCCGGCTGGCTAGCCTCACTCCAGTTAAACAGCAAACCTGCACGTCAAACACATTCCCAGAAAAGCAGTCCACTCAAAAGCTTGCCACGATTCTTCCACTCCCACAACAATGCTCATGCCTTCGGACAATGAGAGCTTCCCACGAGCCCAGGAGGACCAGCCAAACCAGTAAAAACATGGCCAATTCATTCCCAACAGCCTTGAGCTTAAGGCTGCCCCCTGGTTCAAACGCTAAGCCCAGGCTGGCTAGTCTCACTCCAGGGACAGAGCAAAACTGCACGTGAAAAACATTCCCGGAAAAGCAGTCCACTCTAAAAGCTTGCCACAATAACAGCACTCCCAACACCACCCTCCTGCCTTCTGGCAAGGAGAGCTGCCCACAAAACTGGGAGGAGCCAGCCAAACCCGTAAGAACATGGCCACTGCTTTCCCAGTTCCCTTGGGCTTAAGGCTGCCTCCTGGAATAAACCCTAGGCCCAGGCTGGCTAGCCTCACTCGAGGGACAGAACAAACCTGCAAGTCAAACACATTCCCGGAAAAGCAGTCCACTCCAAAAGCTTGCCACGATTCCTGCACTCCCACCACCATGCTACTGCCTTCTGGAAAGGATAGCTTCCCAATAGCCTGGGAGGAGCAAACCAAACCAGGAACAACATGGCCACTACTTTCCTAGCTGCCTTGGGCTTATGGCCACCTCCTGGTTCAAACCCTAGGCC
>NW_006400290.1:57114-58305 GCF_000299155.1 Elephantulus edwardii
TTGGGCTTATGGCCACCTCCTGGTTCAAACCCTAGGCCCACGCTGGGTAGCTTCACTCCATGGAAAGAGCAAACTTGCACGTCACACACATTCCCTGAAAAGTAGTCCAGAAGAAAAGCTTGCCAGGATTCCTGCGCTCCCATCACCATACTCCTGCCTTCCGGCAAGTAGAGCTGCCCACGAAACTGGCAGGAGCCAGCCAAACAAGGAACAACATGGCCTTTTCTTTCCCAGCTGCCTTGGGCTTAAGGTCACCTCCTGGTTCGAACTCTAGGCCCAGGCTGGCTACCCTCACTCCAGGGACAGAGCAAACCTGCACGTCAAACACATTCCCGGAAAAGCAGTCCACTCCAACTCTTGCCACGATTCCTGCACTTGCCCCATCATGCTCCTGCCTTCGGCCAAGGAGAGCTTCTCACGTGCCTGGGAGGAGCCAGCCAAACCAGGAATATTATAGCCAGTTATTTCCCAGCTGCCTTGTGCTTGAAGCCGCCTCGTGGTTCAAACCCTAGGCCCAGGCTGGGTAGTCTGACTCCAGAGACAGAGGAAATCTGCACGTCAAACACATTCCTGGGAAAGCACTCCAATCCAAAAGCTTGCCGCGATTCCTGCACTTCCCTCACCACACTCCTGCCTTCGGCAAGGAGAGCTTCCCACGAGCCTGGGAGGACCCACCCAAACCAGGAAAAACATGGCCAATTCTTTCCCAACAGCCTTGGGCTTAAGGCTGCCTCCTGGTTCAAACACTAAGCCCAAGCTGGCTAGTCTCACTCCAGGGACAGGGCAAAACTGCACATCAAAAACATTCGCGGAAAAGCAGTCCACTCTAAAAGCTTGACATGATAACAGGCACTCCCAACACCACCCTCCTGCCTTCTGGCAAGGAGAGCTTCCCACAAAACTGGGGGGAGCCAGCCAAACCCGGAAGAACATGGCCTCTTCTTTCCCAGTTGCCTTGGGCTTAAGGCCGCCTCCTTTAACAAACCCTAGGCCCGGGCTGGCTAGCCTCACTCAAGGGACAGAACAAACCTGCACGTCAAACACATTCCCGGAAAAAGCTTGCCACGATTCCTGCACTCCCACCACCATGCTACTGCCTTCTGGAAAGGAGATCTTCCCACGAGCCTGGGAGGACCAGCCATACAAGGAAAAACATGGCAACTTCTTTCCCAGCTGCCTTTGGCTTAAGGC
>NW_006400290.1:59044-67713 GCF_000299155.1 Elephantulus edwardii
TTGGGCTTATGGCCACCTCCTGGTTCAAACCCTAGGCCCACGCTGGGTAGCTTCACTCCATGGAAAGAGCAAACTTGCACGTCACACACATTCCCGGAAAAGTGGTAAGTAGAAAAGCATGCCAGGAATCCTGCGCTCCCATCAACATACTCCTGCCTTCCGGCAAGTAGAGCTGCACACGAAACTGGCAGAAGCCAGCCAAACAAGAAACAACATGGCCATTTCTTTCCCAGCTGCCTTGGGCTTAAGGTCAAATCCTGGTTCAAACCCTAGGCCCAGGCTGGCTACCCTCACTCCAGGGACAGAAAAAATCTGCACCTCAAACACATTCCTGGAAAAGCAGTCCACTCCAAAAGCTTGCCATGATTCCTGTACTCCCACCACCATGCTCCTGCCTTCTGGCAAGGAGAGCTTCCCACGAGCCTGAGAGGAGCCAGCCAAACCAGCAACAACAAGGCCACTTCTTCCCCAGCTCCCTTGGGCTTAAAGCCCCTTCCTGGTTCAAACCTTAGGCCCAGGCTGGCTAGCCTCAGGCCAGGGACAGAGCAAACCTGCACGTCAAACACATTCCCGGAAAAGCAGTCCACTCCAAATGCTTGCTATGATTTTTGCACTCCCACCACCATGCTGCTGCCTTTTGGCAAGGAGAGCTTCCCATAAGCCTGGGAGGAGCCAGCCATAACCAGGAACAACATGGCCACTTCTTTCGCAGCTGCCTTGGGATTAAGGCTGCCTTCTGGTTCAAAACCTAGGCCCAGGTTGGCTAGCCTCACTCCAGGGACAGAGCAAACCTGCATGTGAATCACATTCCCAGAAAAGCAGTCCACTCCAAAAGCTTGCCACGATTTCTGCACTTTCAAAACCAAACTCCTGCCTTCCGACAAGGAGAGTTTCCCACGAGCCTGAGAGGAGCCATCCAAACCACGAACAACATGGCCAATTCTTTGCCAAATGCCCTGGGCTTATGGCTGCTTCCTGGTTCAAACCCTAATCCCAGGCTGCCTAATCTCATTCCAGGGACAGAGCAAAACTGCAAGTCAAAGACATTCCCGGAAAAGCAGTCCACTCCAAAAGCATGTCATGATTTCTGCACTCCCACCACCACGCTCCTGCCTTCCGGCAAGGAGAGCATCTCACGAGCCTGGGACGAGCCAGGCAAAACACGAACAACATGGCCACTTCTTTCCCAGGTTTCCTGGGCTTAGGGCCACCTCCTGTTTCAAACCGTAGGCTCAGGCTGGTTAGCCTCAGTACATGGAAAGAGCAAACCTGCACGTCACACACGTTCCTGGAAAAGTAGTCCTCTAGAAGAGCTTGCCAGTATTCCTGCGCTCCCACCACCATGCTCCTGCCTTCTGACAAGGAGAGCTGCCGACAAAACTGGGAGGAGCCAGCCAAACCAGGAACAACATGGCCATTTCTTTCCCAGCTGGCTTGGGCTTAAGGCCGGCCCCTGGTTCAAACCCTAGGCCCAGGCTGGCTAGCCAATTCCAGGGACAGAGCACACATGCATGTCAAACACATTCCCGAAAAAGCAGTCAACTCCAAAAGTTTGCCACGATACCTGCACTCCCACCACCACGCTCCTGCCTTCTGTCAAGGAGAGCTACTCACAAGACTGGGAAGATCCAGGCAGAACAGGAACAACATGGCCACTTCTTTCCCAGCTGCCTTAGGCTTAAGGCCGCCTCCTAGTTGAAACACTATCCCCAGGCTGGCTAGCCTCTCTCCAGGGACCGAGCAACCTGCAAGTCAAACACATTCCCGGAAAAGCAGTCCACTCCAAAAGATTACCACGATTCCAGCACTCCCACCACCACGCTCCTGCCTTTCAGCAACGAGAGTTTCCCACGGATCTGGGAGGAGCAAGCCAAACCAGGAACAACAAGGCTACTTCTTTCCCAGCTACCTCGGTCTTAAGTCCGCCTCCTGGTTCAAACCCTAGGCCCCAGGTGGCTAGCCTCACTCCAGGGACAGTGAAAACCTGCACGTCAAACAAATTCACGGAAAAGCAGTCGACTCCAAAAGCTTGCCACGATTTCTGCACTTTCAACACCATGCTCCTGCCTTCCGACAAGGAGAGATTCCCTCGAGCCTGAGAGGATCCAGTCAAACCAGGAACAACATGGTCAATTCTTTCCCAACTGCCTTGGGCATATTGCTGCCACCTGGTTCAAAACCGAAGCCCAGGCTTGCTAGGCACTCTGCATGGACAGAGCAACCTTCAAGTAAAACACATTCCCGGAAAAGCAGTCCACTCCAAAAGCTTGCCAGGATTCCTGCACTCCCACCACCATGCTCCTGCCTTCCGACAAGGAGAGTTTCTCACGAGCCGGGGAAGAGCCAGGCAAAACAGGAACAATATGGCCACACCTTTCCCAGCTTCCTTGGGCTTATGGCCGCCTCCTGGTTCTAACCCTAGGCCAGGCTGGCTAGGCTCACTCCATAGAAAAAGCAAACCTGCACGTCACACACATTCCTGGAAAATCAGTCCACTAGAAAAACTTGACACGATTCCTGCGCTCCCACCACCCTGATCCTGCCTTCTGGCAAGGAGAGCTGCCCACGAAACTGGGAGGAGCCAGCCAAACCAGGAATAACATGGCCACTTCTTTCCCAGCTGTCTTGGGCTTAAGGCTGCCTCCTGGTTCAAACCCTAGGCCCAGGCTGGCTAGTCATACTTCAGGGACAGGGAAAACCTGCATGTCAAACACAATCCCGGAAAAGCAGTCCACTCCAAAAGCTTTCCACGATTCCTGCACTCCCACCACAACGCTCCTGCCTTCTGGCAAAGAGAGCTTTCCACGAACCTGGGAGGAGCCAGCCAAACGAGGAACAACGTAGCCGCTCCTTTCCCAGCTGCCTTGGGCTTAAATTTGCCTTCTGGTTCAAACGCTAGGCCGAAGCTGGCCAGCCTCAGTCCAGGGACAGAGCAAACCTGCCCGTCAAACACATTCGCGGAAAAGCAGTCCACTACAAAAGCTTGTCATGGTTCCTGCACTCCCACAACCAGGCTCCTGCCTTCCAGCAAGGAGAGCTTCCCAAGAGCTGGGAGGAGCCGGCCAAACCAGGAACAACATGGCCACTTCTTTCCCAGTTGACTTGGGCTTAAGGCAGCCCTATGGATGAAACACTAGCGCAGGCAGGCTAGCCTCTCTCCAGGGACAGAGCACCCTGCACGTCAAACACATTGCGGAAAAGCAATCCACTCCAAAACTTGCCACGATTCCTGCACTTTCAACGCCAAACTGCTGCCTTCCGACAAGGAGAGTTTGGCACGAGCCTGGGAGGAGCAAGCCAAACCAGGAAAAACATGGCCACTCCTTTCCTAGCTGCCTTGGGCTTATGGCCACCTCCTGGTTCAAACCCTAGGCCCAGGCTTGCTAGCCTCACTCCATGGACAGAGCAAACCTGCACGTCAAACCCATTCCCGGAAGAGTAGTCCACTAGAAAAGCTTGCCACGGTTCCTGCGCTCCCACCACAATGCTCCTGCCTTCTGGCAAGGAGAGATGCCCACGAAACTGGAGGAGCCAGCAAAACCAGGAACAGCATGGCCATTTCTTTCCCAGCTGCCTTGGGCTTAACGCCGCCTCCTGTTTCACACACTACGTCCTGGCTGGCTAGCCTTACTCCAGGGATAGAGCTAACCTGCAAGTCAAACACATTGCCGGAAAAGCTGTCCACTGCTAGAACTTGCCAACATTCCTGCACTTTCAACACCAAGCTCCTGCCTTCTGATAAGGAGAGTTTCCCACGAACTTGAGAGGAGCCAGCCAAACCAGGAAAACATGGCCACTTCTTTCCCAACGGCCTTGGGCTTAAGGCTGCCTCCTGGTTCGAACCCAAAGCCCAGGCTGGCTAGTCTCACTCCAGGGACAGAGAAAACCTGCATGTCAAACACATTCCTGGAAAAGCAGTCCACTCCAAAAGCTTGCCACGATTCCTGAACTCACAACACAACACCCCTGCCTTCCAGCAAGGAGAGCTTCCCCAGAGTCGGGGAAGGGGTAGCCAAACCAGGAACAAGATGGCCACTCCTTTCCCAGCTGCATTGGGCTTAAGGCCGCCTCTTGGTTCAAACCCTAGACCCAGGCTTGCTAGCCTCAATCCAGGGACAGAGCAAATCTACACGTCCAACACGTTCCGAGAAAAGCAGTCCAGTCCATAAGCTTACCACGATTTATGTACTCACACCACCATGCTCCTTCCTTCTGGCAAGGAGAGCTTCTCATGAGCCTGGGAAGAGCCAGGCAAAACAAAAACAACATGGCCACTTGTTTCCCAGCTGCCTTGGGCTTAAGGCTGCCTCCTGGTTGAAACCCTAGGTCCAGATGGCTACCCTCACTCCACAGACAGAGTAACCTGCAAGTCAGACACATTTCGGGGAAAGCAGTCCACTACAAAAACTTTCCACGATTCCTGCACTCCCACCACCACACTCCTGCTTTCCAGCAACGAGAGCTTCCCACGATCCTGGGAGGACCAGCCAAACCAGGAAGAACATGGCCACTACATTCCCAGCTGCCTTGGGCTTAAGGCTGCCTCCTGGTTCGAACCCTAAGCCCATGCTGGTTAGTCTCACTCCAAAAACAGAGAAAAACTTCACATCAAACACATTCCCGAAAAAGCAGTCCACTCAAAAAGCTTGCCACGATTCCTACACTCCCACTGCCACGCTCCTGCCTTCTGGCAAGGAGAGCTTCCCACGAGCCTGGGAGGAGCCAGCCAAACCCGGAACAACATGGCCACTTCTTTCCCACATGCTTTGGGCTTTTGGCATCCTCCTGGTTGAAACCCTAGGCTCAGGCTGCCTACCCTCACTCCAGGGAGAGAGCAAAATGCACATCAAACACATCCCCGGAAGAGCAGTCCACTCCAAAAGCTTGCCACGATTCCTGCACTCCCACCACCACGCTACTGCCTTCCAGCAACGAGAGCTTCCCTCGAGCCTGGGAGGAGGCAGCCAAACTAGGAAAAACATGGCCCTTTCTTCCCCAGCTCCCTTGGGCTTAAGGCTGCCTCCTGGTTCAAACCATAGTCCCAGGCTCGCTATCCTCACTCCAGTTAAACAGCAAACCTGCACATCAAACACATTGCCGGAAAAGCAGTCCACTCCAAAAGCTTGCCACGATTCCTGAAATGCCACCACCAGGACCCTGCCTTCTGGCAACTAGAGCAGCCCACGAAACTGGGAGGGGCCAGCCATACCAGGAACAACATGGCCACTTCTTTCCCACCAACCTTGGGTTTAAGGCCACATCCTGGTTCAAATCCTAGACCCCGGCTGGCTAGCGTCACTCCAGGGACAGAGCAAACTTGCATGTCAAACACATTAGTGGAAAAGCAGTCCACTCTAAAAGCTTGCCATGATTCCTGCACTCCCAAAACTCGCTCTGGCCTTCTGGCAAGGAGAGCTTCCCACGAGCCTGGGATGAGCCAGCCAAACCAGGAAAAACATGGCCACTTCGTTCCCAACTGCCTTGGGCATAAAGCTGCCTCTTGGTTCGAACCCTAAGCCCAGGCTTGCTAGTATCACTCCAGGGACAGAGCAAATTGCAAGTCAAACACATTCCCGTAAAAGCAGTACACTCAAAAAGCTTGCCACGATTCCTGCACTTCCACCCCCAAGCTCCTGCCTTCTGGCAAGGAGAGCAGCCCATGAAACTGGGAGGAGCCAGCCAAACCAGGAGCAACATGGCCACTTCTTTCCCACCAACCTTGGGTTTAAGGCCGCATCCTGGTTCAAATCCTAGGCCCCGGCTGGCTAGCGCCACTCCAGGGACAGAGCAAACTTGCATGTCAAACACATTAGTGGAAAAGCAGTCCACTCTAAAAGCTTGCCAGGATTCCTGCACTCCCAAAACTCGCTCCGGCCTTCTGGCAAGGAGAGCTTCCCACGAGCCTGGGAGGACCCACCCAAACCAGGAAAAACATGGCCAATTCTTTCCCACCTGCCTTGGGCTTAAGGCCACCTCCTGGTGCAAACCATAGTCCCAGGCTGGCTATCCTCACTCCAGGGACAGAGCAATCCTGCATGTTAAAAACATTCCCGGAAAAGCAGTCTACTCCAAAAGGTTACCACGATTCCTCCATTCCCACCACCAAGCTCTTGCCTTCTGGCAAGAAGAGCTTCCCATGAGCCTGAGAGGAGCCAGCCAAACCAGGAACAACATTGCCACTCCTTTCTCAGCTGCCTTGGGATTAAGGCCGCCTCCCGGTTCAAACCATAGTCCCAGGCTTCCTAGCCTCACTCCAGGGACAGAGCAAACATGGACGTCAAATACATTCCCAGAAAAGCAGTCCACTCCAAAAGCTTGCCACGATTCCTGCACTCCCACCACCACACTCTGGCCTTGTGGTAAGGAGAGTTCCCCACCAGCCTGGGAGGAGCCAGAGAAACCCAGAACAACAGGGCCACTTCTTTCCCAGCCGCCATTGGCTAAAGGAGGCTCCTGGTTCAAACCATAGTCCCAGGCGGGTTAGCCTCACTCCTCGGACAGAGCAAACCTGCACGTCAAACACTTTCCCGAAAAAGCAGTCCACTCCAAAAGCTTGCCACGATTCCTGCATTTCCGCCATGACGCTCCTGCCTTCTGGCAAGGAGAGTTCCTACGAGCCTTGGAGGAGCCAACCAAACAATAAAAATCATGGCCACATCTTTCCCAGCTTCCTTGGGCTTAAGGCCGCCTGCTGGTTCAAACCATAGTCCCAGGCTGGGTAGCCTCACTCCAGGGACAAGGCAAAATTGCACGTCAAACACATTCTCAGAAAAGCTGTCCAATCCAAAAGCTTGCCACGGTTCCTGCACTCCAAAAACCACGCTCTTGCCTTCTGGCAAGGAGAGCATCACACGAGAATGGGAGTAGCCACCCTAACCAGGAACAACATGGCCACTTCTTTCCCAGATGCCTTGGGCTTAAGGCCGCCTCCTGGTTCACACCCTAGGCCCAGACCCTCTAGCCTCACTCCAGGGACAGAGAAATCCTGCACGTCAAACACACTCCCGGAAAATCAGGTCACTCCAAAAGCTTACCACAATTCCTCCATTCGCACAACCACACTCTTGCCTTCTGGCAAGGACAGATTCCCACAAGCCTGGGTGGGCCCAGTCAAATGAGGAGCAACATGGCCACTTCTTTACCAGCTGCCTTGGACTTAAGGCCGTCTCCTGGCTAAAGCACTTGGCCCAGGCTGCCTAGCCTTACTTCAGGGACAGCACAAACCGAGACGTCAAACACATTCCCGGAAATGAATTCCACTCCAAAAGCTTGCCACGATTTCTGCACTCCCACCACCACGCTCCTGCCTTCTGGCAAGGAGAGGATCCCACGAGCCTGGGAGGATCCAGCTGAAGCTGGAACAACATGGAAACATCTGTCCCAGCTGCCTTGGCTTAACACCACCTCCTGGTTAAAACCGTAGTTCCAGGCTGTCTAGCCTCACTCCAGGGACAGAGCAAACCTGCATGTCAAACACATTCCTGGAAAAGCCGTCGACTCCAAAGCTTGTCACGATACCTTCACATTCCCCACCACCTTCCTGCCTTCTGGCAAGGAGAGCTGCCTACGAAACTGGGAGGAGCCAGCCAAACCAGGAACAACATGGCCACTTGTTTCCCAGCAGCCTTGGCCTTAAGGTTGTCTCCTGGTTCAAACCCTACGCCCAGGCTGGCTAGCATTACTCCAAGGACAGAAAAAATCTGCATGTCATATACATTCCGTGAAAGCAGCCCACTACAAAAGTTGCCACGATTTCTACCATCCCACCACGATGCTCCTGCCTTCCGGTAAGGAGACCTTCCCACAAGCCTGGGAGGAGACAGCCCAACCAGGAACAATATGGACACATCTTTCCCAGCTGCCTTGGGCTTAAGGCCGCCTCCTGATTCAAACTCTAGGCCCAGGCTGTTTAGCCTCACTCCAGGGACAGAGCAAACCTGCACGTCAAACACATTCCCGGAAAAGCAGTCCACTCCAAAAGCTTGCCACCATTCCTGCACTCCCACCATCATGCTCCTGCCTTCCGGCAAGGAGAGCTTCCCAAGAGCCTGGGAGGAGCCAACCAAATCAGGAACAATATGGCGACTTCTTTCCCAGCTTCCTTGGGGTAAAGGCCGCTCCTCGTTCCAACCCTATGCCCAGGCTGGCTAGCCTCACTCCAGGGACAGAGCAAACCTGCATGTCAAACACATTCCCGGAAAAGCAGTCCACTCCAAATCTTGCCACGATTCCTGCACTTGCCCCACCACGCTCCTGCCTTCTGCCAAGGAGAGCTTCTCACGTGCCTCGGAGGAGCCAGCCAAACCAAGAACATTATAGCCGGTTCTTTCCCAGCTGCCTTGTGCTTGAAGCCGCCTCGTGGTTCAAACCCTACACCCAGGATTCCTAGCCCCACTCCTGCGACAGAGCAAACTTGCACGTCAAACACATTCCCGGAAAAGCAGTCCACTCCAAAAGCTTGCCATGATTTCTGAACTCCCGCCACTCGCTCCCACATTCCGGGAATGAGAAATTCCTGTGAGCCTTGAAGGAGCCAGCCAACACAGGAACAACATGGCCACTTCTTTCCCAGCAGCCTTGGGTTAAAGGCTGCTCTGGCTTCAAACCCTAGGCCCAGGCTGGCTAGCCTCATTCCAGGGACAGAGCAATCCTGCACGCCATACACATTC
>NW_006400290.1:68928-79082 GCF_000299155.1 Elephantulus edwardii
GGCAAAACTGCATGTCAAACACATTCCCAGAAAAGCATTCCACTCCAAAATCTTGCCACAGTTTCTGCCCTCCCACCGCCATGCTCCTGCCTCCCAGCAAGGAGAACTTCCCACGAGCCTGGGAGAAGGCAGCCAAATCAGGAACAACATGGCCACTTCTTTACCAGCTTCCTTGGGCTAAAGCCACTCCTGGTTCAAACACTAGTCGCAGAGTGTGTAGCCTCACTCCAGAGACAGAGCAAACCTGCACGTCAAACAGACTCCCAGAAAAGCAGTCCATCACCAAAATTGTGCCACGGTTCCTACTCTCCAACCACCACACTCCTGCCTTCTGGCAAAGAGAGCTTCCCACCAGCCTGGGAGGAGCCAGCCAAACCAGGACAAACATGGCGACTTCTTTCCCAGCTGCCTTGGGCTTAAGGCCACCTCCTGGTTCAAACCATAGTCTCAGGCTGGCAAGCCTCACTCCCAGGAGAGAGCAAACCTGCACCTCAAACACATTCCCGGGAAAGCAGCCCTCTCCAAAAGCTTGCAACCATTCCTGCACTCCCACCACCACCCTCTAGCCTTCTGGCAAGGAGAGATTCCCACGAGTCTGGGAGGAACCAGCCACACCAGGAACAACATGGCCACTTCTTTCCCAGCTGCCTTGCGCTAAGGCCGCTTCCTGGTTCAAACCCTAGTTCCAGGCTGCCTAGGCTCACTCGACGGACAGAGCAATACTGCACGTCAAATACATTGCCGGGAAAGCAGTCCAGTGGAAAAGATTACGACGATTCCAGGATTCTCAACACCACTCTCTTCCCTTCTGGCAAGGAGTGATTCCCACGAGCCTGGGAGGAGCCAGCCAAATGAGGAGCAGCATGGCGACTTCTTTCCCAGCTGCCTTGAACTTAAGGCCACCTACTGGTTCAAACACAAGGCCCCGGCTGGCTAGCCTCACTCCAGGGACAGAGCAAACCTGCACGTCAAACACATTATCGGAAAAGCACTCCACTCCGAAAGCTTGCCACGATTCCTGCACTCCCACCACCACGATCCTGCATTTGGGCAAGGAGAGCTTCCCATGAGCCTGGGAGGAGCCAGCGAATCCAGGAAAAACATGGGCACATTTTCCCCGGCTTCCTTGGCCTTAATGCCGCCTCCTGGTTCAAGCCCTAGGCCGAGGGTGGATAGCCTCACTCCAGGGACAGAGCAAACCTGCACGTCAAACGCATTCCCGGAAAAATAGTACACTCTTAAAGCTTGCCACGATTCCTGCACTCCCACCACCACGCTCTGCCTTTCTGGCAAGGAGAGTTTCCCACGTGTCTGGGAGGAGCCTACCAAACAAGGGACAACATGGCCACTTCTTTCCCAGCTGCCTTGGGCTTAAGTCCACCTCCAGGTTCAAACCCTAGGCTCACGCTGGATAGCCTCGCTCGAGGGACACACACACAACAATCCCGCACGTCAAACACATTCCCGGAAAAGCAGTCCACTCCAAAAGATTGCCATGATTCCTGCACTTCCCCCATCACGCTGCTGCCTTCTGGCAAGGAGAGCTTCCCACGAGCCTTGGGAGAGCCAGCGAATCCAGGAAAAAAATGGGCACATTTTCCCCGGCTTCCTTGGCCTTAATGCCGCCTCCTGGTCAAAACCATAGTCCCAGGCTGGGTAGCCTCACTCCAGGGACAAGGCAAAACTGCATGTCAAACACATTCCCAGAAAAGCATTCCACTCCAAAATCTTGCCACAGTTTCTGCCCTCCCACCGCCATGCTCCTGCCTCCCGGCAAGGAGAACTTCCCACAAGCCTGGGAGAAGCCAGCCAAATCAGGAACAACATGGTCACTTCTTTCCCAGCTTCCTTGGGCTAAAGCCGCTCCTGGTTCAAACACTAGCCGTAGACTGTGTAGCCTCACTCCAGAGACAGAGCAAACCTGCACGTCAAACACATTCCCTGAAAAGCAGTCCACTCCAAAAGCTTACCACGATTCCTGCATTACCACCACCATGCTCCAGCCTTCTGGCAAGAAGAACTTCCCCCGAGCCTGGGAGGAGACAGGCAAACCAGGAAAACATTGCCACTTCTGTCCCAGGTGCCTTGGGCTTAAGTATGCCTCTTGGTTCAAACCATAGTCCCAGGCTGGCTAGCCTCACTCCAGGGACAGATCAAACCTGCACGTCAAACACATTCCCAGAAAAGCAGTCCACTCCAAAATCTTCCCACGATCCCTGCACTTCCCCTACCACGTTCCTGCATTCTCGCATGGAGAGCTTCCCACGAGGCCGTGAGGAGCCAGCCAAACCAGGACCAACATGGCCACTGCTTTCCCAGCTGCCTTGGGCATTAGGCCGCCTCCAGGTTCAAGCCATAGTCCCTGGCTGGCTATCCTCACTCCAGGGACAGAGCAAACCTGCACGTCAAACATATTTCCGGAAAAGCAGTCGACTCCAGAAGCTTGACACGATTCCTGCACTCCCACTACCACGCTCCTGCCTTGTGGCAAGGGGAGCTTCCCCGACCGTGGGAGGAGCCAGCCAAACCAGGAACAATATGGCCACTTCTTTCCCAGCCGCCTTGGGCTTAAGGTCACCTCCTGGTTCAAGCACTAGGCCCCGACTGGCTAGCATGACTCCAGGAATGAAGCAAACCTGCAAGTCAAACACATTCCCGGAAAAGTAGTGCACTCCCAAAGCTTGTCATGATTCTTGCACTCAAACCACCACACTCCTGCCTTCTGGCATGGACTGCATTCCTACGAGCATGGGAGGAGCCAGCCAAACCAGGAACAACATGGCCACTTCTTTTCCAGCTGCCTTGGGCTTAAGGCCGCCTCCTGGTTCAAACCCTAGGCCCAGGCTGGCTAGCCTGACTCCAGGGAGAGAGCAATCCTGCACGTCAAACACATTGCCGGAAAAGCAGTCCACTCGAAAAGCTTGCCACGATTCCTGCACTCCGACCACCATGCTCTTGCCTTCTGGCAAGGAGAGATAGCCACAAGCCGGGGAGGAGCCAGCAAAATGAGGAGCAACATGGCCACTTCATTCCCAGCTGCCTTGGGCTTAAGGCCACCTCCTGGTTCAAACCCTATGTCCAGGCTGGCTAGCTTCACCCCAGGGACAGTGCAATCCTGCACATCAAACACATTCCCGGAAAAGCAGTCCACTCCAAACGCTTACCACGATTCCTCCATTCCCACCACCACTCTCTTGCCTTCTAGCAAGGAGACCTTCCCACGAGCCTGGGATGAGCCAGCCAAACCAGGAACAACATTGCCCCTCCTTTCTCAGCTCCCTTGGGATTAAGGCCTCCTCCTGGTTCAAACCATAGTCCCAGGCTGGCTAGCCTCACTCCAGGGACAGAGCAAACCTGCACGTCAAACGCATTCCCAGAAAAGCAGTCCACTGCAAAAGCTTGCCACGATTTCTGCACTTTACCCACCACGCTCCTGCCTTCTGGTAAGGAGAGCTTCCCACGAGCCTGGTAGGAGCCAGACAAATGAGGAGCAACGTGGCCACTTCTTTATAAGCTGCCTTGGGCTTAAGGACACCTCCTGGTTCAAACCGTAAGCCCCGTTTGGCTAGCCTCACTCCAGTGATAGGGCAATTCTGAACGTCAAACACATGTCTGGAAAAGCAGTACACTTCAAAACCTTGCCACGATTCCTGCACTCCCACCAACACGCTCTTGCCTTCTGTCAAGGAGTGCTTCCCCCGAATCTGGGAGGAGCCAGCAAAATGGGAAGCAACATGGCCACTTCTTTCCCAGCTGCCTTGGGCTTAAGGCCATGTCCTGGTTCAAACACTAGGCCCCGACTGGCTCGCCTCACTCCAGGAACAGAGCAAGTCTGCACGTCAAACACATTCTCGGGAAAGCAGTGCTCTCGCAAAGCTTGCCACGATTCCTGCTCTCCCACCACCACGCTCCTACCTTCTGGCAAGGAGCGCTACCCACGAGCCTGGGAGGAGCCAGCCAAACCAGGAACAATATAGCCACTTCTTTCCCAGCACCCTTGGGCTTAGGGCCCCCTTCTGGTTCAAACCCTAGAACCAGGCTGGCTAGCTAGCCTCAATCCAGGGACAGGGCAATCCTGCACGTCAAACACATTCCCAGAAAACAGTCAACTCCACAAGCGTGCCATGATTCCGGCTCTCCCACCACCACACTCCTGCCTTCTAGCAGCGAGAGCTTCCCACAAGCCTTGGAGGAGCCAGCCAAACCCTGAAAAACACTGCCACATCTTTCCGAGGTGCACTGGGCTTAAGGCCGCCTCCTGGTTCAAATCATAGTCCCAGGTTGGCTAGCCTCACTCCAAGGACAGTGCAAAAATGCATGTCAAACACATTCCCAGAAAAGCAGTCCACTCCAAAAGGTTGCCACGATTCCTGCATTCCCACCACCATGCTCCAGCCTTCTGTCAAGGAGAGCTTCCCCCGGGCGTGGGAGGAGACAACCAAACCAGGAAAACATTGCCACTTCTGTCCCAGGTGCCTTGGGCTTAAGTATGCTTCTTGGTTCAAACCATAGTCCCAGGTTGGCTAACCTCACTCCAGGGACAGATCAAACCTGCACGTCAAACACATTCCCAGAAAAGCAGTCCACTCCAAAAGCGTGCGATGATTCCTACACTCCAACCACCATGCTCCTACCTTCTGACAAGGAGAGCTTCCCACAAGCATGGGATGAGCCAGCCAAACCAGGAACAACATGGCCACGTCTTTCCCAGCTGCCTTGGGGTTACGGGTGCCTTCTGGATCAAACCCTAAGCCCAGGTTGGCTAGCCTCACTCCAGGGACTGAGCAAACCTGCACGTCAAACACATTCCCGGAAAAGCAGTCTGCTCCAAAGCTTGCCACAATTCCTGCACTTCCCCCACCACCCTCCAGCCTTCTGGCAAGGAGAGCTTCCCACGTGCCTGGAAGGAGACAGCGAAACCAGGAAAAACATGGCCACTTCTTTCCCAGCAGCCTTGGGCTTAAATTTGCCTCTTGGTTCACACCCTAGGCCCAGGCTGGCTAGCCTCACTCCAGAGACAGGGCAAACCTGTACGTCAAACAGATTCCCGGAAAAGCAGTCCACTCCAAATGCTTGCCTCAATTCCTGCACTCCGACCACCATGCTCCTGCCTTCCGGCAAAGAGAGCTCCCCACGAACCTGGGAGGAGCCAGCCAAATCAGGAAGAAAATGGCCATTTCTTTCCCTGCTGCCTTGGGCTAAAGTTCGCTCCTGGATCAAACCCGATGCCCAGTCTGGATACCCTCACTCCAGGGACAGACCAATCCTGCACATCAAACACATTCCCGGAAAAGCAGTCCTGTCCAAAAGCTTACTATGATTTCTGTATTCTCACCACCACGCTCTTGCCGTCTGGCAAGGGGAGATTCCCACGAGCCTGGGAGGAGTCAGCCAAATGAGGAGCACCATAGCCGCTTCTTTCTCAGCTTCCTTGGGCTAAAGGCCGCTCCTGGTTCATCAAACCCTAGTCCCAGGCTGGCTAGCCTCACTCCAGGGACAGAGCAAACCTGCACGTCAAAAACATTCCCGGGAAAGAAGTCGACTCCAAAGTTTGCCGCGATTCCTGCACTTCCCCCAACACGTTCCTGCCTTCTGGCAAGGAGAGCTACCCACGAGCCTGGGAGGAGCCAGCCAAACGAAGAAAAAACATGGCCACATCTTTCCCAGCTGCCTTGGGCTTAAGGCTACCTCCTGGTTCAAACCATAGTCCCAGGCTGGCTAGCCTCACTACTGGGACAGAGCAAATCTGCACGTCAAACACATGCCCAAAAAAGCAGTCTACTCCAAAGCTTGCCACCATTCCTGCACTCCCACCACCACGCTCCTGCCTTCTGGCAAGGAGAGCTTCCCACGAGCCTGGGAAGAGACAGAAAAGCCAGGAACAACATGGCCACTCCTATTCCAACTGACTTGGGTTAAAGGCCGCTCCTGGTTTAAATCCTAGGCCCAGGCTGGCTAGCCTCAATCCAGGGACAGGGCAATCCTGCACGTCAAACACATTCCCAGAAAAGCAGTCAACTCCACAAGCGTGCCATGATTCTGGTTCTCCCACCACCACACTCCTGCCTTCTAGCAGCGAGAGCTTCCCACAAGCCTTGGAGGAGCCAGCCAAACCCTGAAAAACACTGCCACATCTTTCCGAGGTGCACTGGGCTTAAGGCCGCCTCCTGGTTCAAATCATAGTCCCAGGTTGGCTAGCCTCACCCCAACGACAGTGCAAAAATGCATGTCAAACACATTCCCAGAAAAGCAGTCCACTCCAAAAGGTTGCCACGGTTCCTGCACTCCCACCCCGACGCTCCTACCTTCTGGCAAGGAGAGCTTCCCACGAGCCTGGGAGAAACCAGCCAAACCAGGAACAACATGGCAACTCCTTTTCCAACTGCCTTGGGTTAAAGGCTGCTCTGGCTTCAAACCCTAGGCCCAGGCTGGCTAGCCTCATTCCAGGGACAGAGCAATCCTGCACGCCATACACATTCCTGGAAAAGCAGTCTACTCAAAAAGGTTACCACGATTCCTCCATTCCCACCACCACGCTCTTGCCTTCTGGCTAGAAGAGATTCCCACGAGCCTGGGAGGAGTCAACCAAATTAGGGGCAACATGGCCGCTTTTTCTCAGCTGCCTTGGGCTTAAGGCCACCTCCTGGTTCAAACCCTAGTCCCAGGGTGGTTAGCCTCACTCCAGGGACAGAGCAAACCTGCATGTCAAACACATTCCCAGAAAAGCAGTCGACTCCAAAGCTTGCCACGATTCCTGCACTTCCCCCACCACATTCCTGCCTTCTGGCAAAGAGAGCTGCCCACCAGCCTGGGAGGACCCAGCCTAAGCAGGAAAAAGATGGCCACATCTTTCCAAGCTGTCTTTGCTTTAAGGCCGCCTCCTGGTTCAAACCATAGTCACAGGCTTGCTAGCCTCTCTCCGGGGACAGAGCAAACCTGCACGTCAAACACATTCCCGGAAAACCACTCCACTCCGAAAGCTTACCATGAATCCTGCATTCCCACCATCACACTCTTGCCGTCTGGCAAGGAGAGATCCCCACGACCCTGGGAGGGGTCGGCCAAAGGAGGAACAACATGGCCACTTCATTGCCAGCTGCCTTGGGCTTAGGTATGCCTCTGGGTTCAAACCATAGTCCCAGGCTTGCTAGCCTCACTCCAGAGACAGAGCAAACCTGCACGTCAAATGCACTTCCGGAAAAATAGTACACTGCTAAAGCTTGCCACGATTCCTGCACTCCCACCACCATGCTCCGTCCTTCTGGCAAGGAGAGTTTCGCACGAGTCTGGGAGGAGCCTGCCAAACAAGGGACAACATGGCCACTTCTTTCCCAGCTGCCTTGGGCTTAAGTCCACCTCCAGGTTCAAACCCTAGGCCCACGCTGGATAGCCTCGCTCCAGGGAAACAACAATCCTGCACGTCAAACACATTCCCGGAAAAGCAGTCCACTCCAAAAGATTGCCACGATTCCTGCACTTCCCCCATCACGCTGCTGCCTTCTGGCAAGGAGAGCTTCCCATGAGCCTTGGAGGAGCCAGCGAATCCAGGGAAAACATGGGCACATTTTCCCCGGCTTCCTTGGGCTTAATGCCGCCTCCTGGTCAAAACCATAGTCCCAGGCTGGCTAGCCTCACTCCAGGGACAGATCAAACCTGCACGTCAAACACATTCCCAGAAAAGCAGTCCACTCCAAAATCTTCCCACGATTCCTGCACTTCCCCTACCACACTCCTGCGTTCTCGCATGGAGAGCTTCCCATGAGGCAGCGAGGAGCCATCCAAACCAGGAACAACATTGCCTCTCCTTTCCCAGCTGCCTTGGGCTTAATGCCGCCTCCGGGTTCAAATCCCAGGCTTTCTAGCCTCACTCCAAGGATAGAGCAATCATGTACATCAAACACATTCCCGGAAAAGCAGTCCACTCCAAAAGCTTACCACGATTCCTCCATTCCCACCACCTCGCTCTTGCGTTCTGGCAAGGAGAGATTCCCATGACCCTGGGATGAGCCAGTCGAATGAGGAGCAACATGGCCACTTCTTTTCCAGCTGCCTTTTTCTGAAGGCCCCCTCCTGGTTCAAACCGTAGGCCCAGGCTGGCTAGCCGCACTCCAGGGACAGAGCAAACGTGCATGTCAAACACATTCCCGGAAAAGCAGTCCACTCCAAAAGCTTGCCACGGTTCCTGCACTCCCACCACCATGTTCCTGTCTTCCGGCAAGGATAGCTTCCCACGAGCCTTAGAGGAGCCAGTCAAACCAGGAACAACATGGCCACTTCTTTACCAGATACCTTGGGCTAAAGCTGCTCCTGGTTCAAACCCTAGGCTCAGGCTGGCTAGCCTCACTCCAGGGACAGAGCATACCTGCACGTCAAACAGATTCCCAGAAAAGCAGTCAACCCCATAAGCGTGCCACGATTCCTGATCTACCACCACCACACTCTTGCTTTCTGGCAAAGAGAGGTTCCCACCAGCCTGGGAGGAGCCAGCCAAACGAGGAAAAACCTGGCCACTTCTTTCCCAGCTGCCTTGGGCTTAAGGCCGCCTCCTGCTAAAAACCATAGTCCTAGGCTGGCTAGCCTCACTCCAGGGACAGAGCTAACCTACACGTCAAACACATTCCCGGAAAAGCAGTCCACTCCAAAAGCTTGTCACCATTTCTGCACTCCCACCACCACGCTCCTGCCTTCTGGCAAGGAGAGCTTCCCACGAGCCTGGAGGGAGCCAGCCAAATCAGGAACAACATGGCCACTTCTTTCTTAGGTGCACTGGGCTTAAGGCCCCCTCCTGGTTCAAACCATAGTCCCAAGCTGTCTAGCCTCACTCTAGGGACAGAGCAAACATGCACGTCAAACAGATTCGCAGAAAAGCAGTCCAACCCAAAGGCATGCCACTATTCCTGCACTTCTCCTACCACGCTCCTGCCTTCCGGCAAGGAGAGCTTCCCACAAGCCTGGGAGGAGCCAGCCAAATCAGGAAAAACATGGCCACTTCTTTCCCAGCTGCCTTGGGTTTAAGGCCGCCTCCTGGTTCAAACCATAGTCCCAGGCTGGCTAGCCTCACTCCAGGGATAGAGCTAACATGCACATCAAACACACTCCCGGAAAAGCAGTCGACTCCAAAGCTTGCCATGATTCCTGCACTTCCCCCACCATGCTCCTGCCTTCTGGCAAGGAGAGCTTCCCACAAGCCTGGGAGGAGCCAGCCAAACCAGGAACAACACGGCAACTTCTTCCCCACCTGCCTTGGACTTAAGGACGCCTCCTGGTTCAATCCCTAGGCCGAGGCTGGCTAGCCTCACTCCAGGGACAGGGAAAACCTGCCCGTCAATCACATTCCCGGAAAAGCAGTGCAATCCAAAAGCTTGCCACGATTCCTCTACTCCCACCACGATGCTCCTGCCTCCTGGCAAGGAGAGATTTCCACTATCCTGGTAGGAGCCAGCTAAATGAGTAGCAACATGGCCACTTCTTTCCCAGCTGCCTTGGGCTTAAGGCCGCGTCCTGGTTCAAACCCTAGGCCCTTACTCGCTTGCCTCACTCCAGGGACAGAGCAAACATGCACGTCAAACACATTCCCGGAAAAGCAGTCCACTCCATAAGCTTGCCACGATTCCTGCACTCCCACCACCACGTTCCTGCCTTCTGGCAAGGAGAGCTTCCCATGAGCCTGGGAGGAGCCAGCCAAATCAGGAACAACATGGTCACTTTTTTCCCAGCTGCCTTGGGCTTAAGGCCTCCTCCTGGTTCAAACCATAGTCCCAGGCTGGCTAGCCTCACTCCAGGGACAGAGCAAACCTGCATGTCAAACACATTCCTGGAAATGCAGTCCACTCCAAAAGCTTGCCACGACTGCTGCACTCCCACCACCATGCTCCTGCCTTCTGGCAAGGAGAGCTAGTTTTGTTTATGTTTGTTTTATGTATTTTGCAGGTCTTTCATTTGGTGCATAGATATTTATTATTAAGTTCTCTTGTTCTATTGACCCTTTCAGCAATATATAATGACCTTCCCTGTCCTTTGTCATGGCTTTTACACCGGCATTTATTTTATCCGAGATTAACATCACTTGAGAGTGTTCACAGCTTCACTTTGCTCGGCTCTACAGTTAACACTCTTGGTACCAGCAGTCAGGAAATCAAAAAGCGTATCGCGAT
>NW_006400290.1:79532-93324 GCF_000299155.1 Elephantulus edwardii
CTATGAGTTGGAAACGACTCGATGGCACATAACAACAACAACAATTCCTCCTTTTTACTGGTTGCGATTTGCTTGGTATATTTTTCCCCACCCTTTTATTTTTAGTCTTTCTTTATCTTCATTTTTCAGGTGTGTCGTTTGTAGACAATATATTGATGTATTTTGTTTTTATATCAAGTCTGCTACTCTTTTTTCTCTTCAGTGCTGCATTTAAACCATTCATATTCAGTGTGATTATTGAGAGGCTAGGTTTTATTGCTATCATTGTGGTGAGTTCTTTTTGGTGTTGTTGCTAGTTACTTTGGACCATACTGCCTTCTGTTGTACGCCTGCAATGCTGGCCTTGTTTTTACAAACTCTGTTAGGTTCTGCTTTTCTGGGAATATCTTGATCTCTCCTTCATATTTGATGAATAATTTTTCTGGGTACAGTTTTCTTGGTTGACAGTTGTGTTCTTCGACTGTTTTATATATGTCCTTCCACTCTCTTCTACCTTGCATGGTTTCTACTGCGAAATCGGCACTTAATCTTATCTGTTCTCCCTTATAGGTTACTCTTTGTTTGTTTGTTTCTCCCTTGCTGCTTTCAGGATTCTCTCCTTATCTTTGGTTCTGACAAATTTAACTATGATATACCTTGATGTTTTTCTTTTGGGGTCTAGTCTATATGGTGTTCACTGAGCTTCTTGAATATATATTCTCTCATTCTTCATTATGCCTGGGAAGTTTTCCTCTAGTAATTCTTCCATAACTTTTTCAGTGCCTTTACTTGCTTCTTCCTGTTCTGGGATTCCAATGATTGCATGTTATTTCTCTTGATGGTGTCCCACATTATTCTTAGGGTTTTTTTTCTTTCTCCTTCATTTTTGAGTCTGCTTTTTGCTCTAACAGATCAATGATTACAATTCTGTCTTCAATTTCACTGGTTTGGTATTCCATCTTTTCCACTCTGCTCATGTGTCCCTCCAATATGTTGACAGCATCTGAAACATTAGACCTCATATTTTCAATAGTGGTTTCTTGTTTTTCTAGTGCCACTAATGCCTCATTTGTTTTCTCTGCATTTTTCTGGATTTTTTTTTTTAGCTCCTCCTGGTTTTTGCTTGTCGTGTCCTGTAATTCTTCAAGTTCATCTTTTATCCTTTGAATATTTTCAATCATTCTTCTTTTAAATTCTATGTCAGAAAATTCCATCAGACTTTGTGGCTTCATGAAATCCATTGATAGTGTCACCCTTTGAGGGGTGACATCTTGCTTTGTGCTTGTGTATTGTGTGGGATAGCTTGACTTCTTTGAGACATTGACCTGTTCTTGATCTGAAGACAATGCTCTAGAGATCAGTTGGGCAGCTACCCCACTTGTTTCTCTGAACTTCTGACTTCAGGGAAATGTCAGTTCAGAGCCCATGAGAGCAACCTCTTGTTGGTAAGACAGGTCAAGGTGCTCACGATTAAAGGCAAATTGATTGACCAGACATGTAGGCACTGATGTGGAGCCAAATGGGATAAGGCAGGCACGGGGTTAGGGTGATCACAAGGGCAGATTAAACACTGGGGGACCTCACTCAGACCTCAGCTGTCTGGGTGTTCTCACAATTGGGGTCCCTACTCAAATTCCTGCTGTCCATCTCCCCTTCAGTGGTTTTCACTCAGTGGTCCCTGCCAAGTGGCACTTATGCAGGTGCCCTCACCTAGCAGGCCCTGCCCAAGCAGGGTCCTGGGTCCAACAGAATCCGAACAGTCAAAGTCAAATTCCCACTGACCCACTTGCCACTAGCTGTTCTGCAATGTCCATAAAAGTTGAGACAGATTGCCACTGGCTGGCTCATTCCTGGGCAGTCAACATGGCCCAAGAGAACTCAGTCAAATTCCCCATCAGTGGGCTTGCCCTTGGGTGTTCTCCCAGTTCCTCAGAAAACCCAGTCAGGATCCTACCGGCTTTTCTCCTGCTAGATTAGTCCCACAGCAGCTCAGCTGGTGGTGATGGAGCCAGCTGACGATGGCTGGATCTGCAGCATGGCTTTGTGTTCCTGTAGCTCTGAAAGGAACTTCTTCAACAAAGGTTCTCATTCAAAATTCTACTGTCCATGGCTTGCCGTATTGGCTGGTCTCTGTGCGGGGTGAAGAACTCTATATCTATAGTCTGCCACTCATAGCGACCCTATATACAACAGCCCTAAAATCTGTTGTCCTGTGCCAATTGCATTGTCTCCAACCCATCCATCCCAATTACCCCAGTCATTGAATCAATCCACCTCATAGAGGGCCTTCCCCTCCTGTGCTGTCCCTCCACCCCACTAAGCATGATGTCCCTCTCCAAGGACCAGTCCCTTCTTACAACATGTCCAAAGTATGTTAGACGATGTCTCAGAACCCTTGCCTCCAAGGAGCTGCCCAGTTTAACCCTAGCAGTCCATGATACCCTCAATACTCTTCTCCAGCACCACAGCTCAAAGGCATCAATTCTCCTTCTATCCTCCCTAGTAATTTTCCAACTCTCTGATCCATAACAAGTGATAGCAAAGGCCATGGCCTGTATCAGACACACCTTAGTCTCCAGAGAGACACCATTGCTCTTCAGAATTTTGGAAAGGTCCCTAACAGCAGACTTTCAGATGGCAATACGTCTTTTAATTTCCTGCCTACTGGTACCTAGAATGTTGACTGTGGAGCCAAGCAAACTAAAACTGTGAACAATCTCAATCTCTTCACCATCCACCCTGATGCTGTCAATTGGTCCAGTGCTGAGAATCTTTGTCTTCTTGACATTGAGCCTCAATTCATATTGAAGCTGCACTCCTTGACCCTCTGCAGGAAGCGCTTCAGGTCCTTTTGGTGTAGCAACTATGTATTCCTTCTATCTTTTTTCTAGAATTCCTGCATCATATTTTGCTCATAGAATCCTGTAGGAATGCAGTGTTTTGATGGTTTTTTCTTCAGTTCTTTCAGCTTAAAAATTCCAAACTTGTCTTTCCACTTTGGTTTTCTAATTCCAGGACTTTGAACATTTTGTTATTGTATTATATTGTGTCTTCTAGAGCTATCCTTTGAAATCTTCTGTTCAGTTCTCCTTTTTCAGCATTTCTTCCTTTTATTTTATGTTCAGGGACACGTTTCAGTGTCTATTCTGACATCCATTTTTATTTTTTTTCTATCTTTCCTGTATTCTTAATTACCTTTAGCTTTTTTAAAAAAAAGTATTTTTAAACCTTTTGCTTTCTTAATGTATTACATCCTGCCATAACTCATAAAAAGGAACCTCAACATCAAGGAGACAAAAATCCTGCAGTTTGAAGTGAAATATCAGGAAGTACTAAATACTGAAAATTCCTCTCCTGTCTACTAATCCACACTGGTTTAAAATCTGCCATCTATTAAAATCTACCATCTTCAAAATCTATCGTCTATTGGCATTCAGGAATTCAATTTTGGCAACATTTTTGCAGGAATTTATTGTACTTAAATTTCTTAAATAGATAATGCAGCTTTAATTGTGTTATGTAACTTTCTAACATTTCTGATCTTGAAATCTGGGAATATCTTTGCACTTCTTAAATTTTTATGAGTGAGCCTATTGCTATGAACTTCCCACTGAAAACTGCCTTAGCTGTATTTTAGAAGTTTTGGTGTGTGTGTATTTTCATTTTCATTTGTTTCAAGGAACTTTTCTATTTCATTCTTTCTTTTATATCCCAATTTTGTTCTAGCAGAAAGTTATTCCGTTTTCACATGGGTGTTTGTATAAGCTTTACCCTCCTGTGCTTAATTTCTAGTTCTACGGAATTGTGGTCTGAGAAGATACTTCGCATTATTTCAATGTTTTTCAGTTTTTTGAGGCTTTCTTTGTGTCCTAATATGTGATTGATACTGGAGAACGTACCATGGGCACTTGAGAAGAAAATGAACTGACTTTTACTTGGGTGCAGTATCCCAAATACATCCACAAGATTGAGTTAGCTGGTTGTATCATTTAGCTCTTCTGCATCTTTTGGGTTGACTATTGTTTGGTGATAGAGGTGAGTTAATATCTCCTACCATTTTTTGTGGTGCTGTCTATTTCTTTCTTAAATTCTGTTAACTCTTGTTTTATATGTTTACAGGTCTATCATTTGATGCATAAATATTGACCAAGGTTATGTCTTCTCGGTCTATTGCTCCTTTAATCAATATGTAATGCCTTTCCTTAACTTTGATGGTGCTTTTCATTCTGAAGTCTATTTTATCAGAGATTAGTATTGTCACCTCTGCTTTTTTGAGGTTGCCATTTGCGTGGTCTATTTTTCCCCAGCCCTTGATTTTGAGTCTGTCTTTCTCTTCCTTTTTTAGATGTGTCTCTTGTAGGCAACATATTGATGGGATTCATTTTTGTGGGTTTTTTTTCCTATTCTGTTACTCTTTTTCTTTAAAATGGTGCATTTAGTCCATTCACATCAAGTGTGACTATTGTTAGGACAGGGTGTTTTCTTAATTCTTCTTTTTCTATTGTGTCTGGTTACTATGGTCAATACACTTTCCTTTGGTGTTTCCATGTGAAGGACTTCACTTAAAATTTCTTGTAGTTTTGTTGTTGTTTTCACAAATCCTTAAGTTCCTTCTTTTCTAAAAAAGATCTAATTTCCCCTTCATATTTGATGGAGAGTTTTTCTGAGTATAGGATCCTTGGCTGGCAATTGGTATCTTTCAACTTTTTGTATATGCTATCCCAATCATTGTCTTCTAGCTCGCATGATTTCTGACGAGAAATCTGAACTTACTCTTATTGTTTCCCCTTTGTAGGTGACTCTTTTTCTTTTGCTGCTTTTATAATTCTATTCTTATCTTTTAATTTGGAGAATTTTACTATAATACATCTTGATGGTTTTCTTGTGGGGTCAAGTCTATTTGGTGTTCACTGTGCTCCTTAAATGTGGATTTTCCCCATTCTTCAAAATATCAGGGACGTTTTCTTCCACTATTTCTTCCACAATCTTCTCAGTGATTTTCCTGTCACTCCCATGTGCTGGAATTCTAATCCTTTTGATGACATCCCACATGATTCTATTATTTTCTTCATATTCTTTGCTCATCTCTGATTTTCTTCCAATATGTTTCCAGTGAGGCTCTTGTCTTCTAGCTCACTTATTCTCTGTTCCATCTCTTCAGTTCTACCTTTATGTCTCATCAGTGTGTTGGACACTTCTGCCATTTAACTCTTAATATGTTGGATGGTATTTTCATACTTTTCTGGTATTTTTATTACTGTGTTATTTGTACTTTCTCTGTCTTGAGATGATTTTTTAAGTTCTTGTACCTCTTTATACTATCAAGTCTTTCTTCCATCTTTTTCACTTTCTCTTATAGCTATTCAAGTTGCTCCTCATCAATGTATTTCTTCTAAATTATTGCCCCTTATGTATTTGCTGTCTTAATTGTTTCTTCCATTTGTATATTTTTCTGCAGCTCTTCAAATAACTCCAAATCAACATATTTCTTCTGGTTCCTTCTTATTTGGGGTATTCATTTGGTCTGATTTTTTTAGGAAAAGGGTTATTGTAGTTTTTCATGATGACTGAGGCAGACTGCTACTTTCTTGACGTTATGTGAGTCTTTTCTTTGTAGATGTTAGGTTGTTGTAACTATATAGTGACCCAGAGTGTGACAATGTTTTGTGAAGGACCTGTATACTGTGCTCATGAGCCTTAGGCCCAACAACAGTCTTTTCCCCAAAGTACCTGAATGGGAAACCAAGAAGCCTGTTGTTCTCTTCCAAAAATAGTATCTCTGCCTCACTCTAGCTGTTCCAGTCCCTTAAGTGGTCTCACATGATGTAGCTAAACAGTAGTGTTTCACCCAAAGTTGTTCGGATGCAGCACATGTTAAATCAACTTTTTAAGACAAATTTTTTTCTTACACATTCCAAGATACCTAATAAAAGTTTTAGGCTATAACTAAAAAAAAAATGAAGAAGACAAAAATCCTCACCACTGGACTGATATACAACATTATGATAGAGGAATTTTTTTTAACATTTTTAACAAAAGTTTACAGAAACATTGGGTTTTCACTCATCCATTCATTGTTGCACGTTTCCCTCCTCCTTTCCCCCTCACTTTTTCCTCCCCTAGTCCCCTTTATAATGTCTTCTTGGATTGCCCTCTTTGAATAGATATTATGTATCAACACCCTCGGTACCAGAAGTCAGTAGAGCAGGAGACATATTTCATTGGCCCAGTGTGCTATCAGGAATCTCTCTAAAGAACTGAGAAGCAATGATGTCATTTTGAAGACGAATTCAGGCCACAATCTTTTCAGTCACTTTCTATACATCTGAGAGGTGGATCATGAATAAGGGTGACAGAAGAATTGATGGTTTTGAGCCGTGATATTGGAGAAGAGTACAGAATATCCCATGTACTGCCAAAAGAATAAATAGATATTTCAAAGATGACAAAGTTTTGTCTGCATACTTTAGCTGTGTTGCTAGGAGAGGGTATTCCTTGGAGAGGGACATTATATTTGGAAAGGTAGAAGGTCAGCAAAAGACAGGAATGCCTTCACAGAGAAGGATTGACACAGTGACTGTAGCACTGGTCTCGAATATGTCAGAGATGATGAGGACAGCACAGGATAGGACAGGATTTAGATCTGTTATTCATAAGGTTGTAATGTGTTATATTCGACTCAACGGCACCTAATAACAAAATACTCAAGGTCATGTTTTGGTTCTTGTTGACTTATTTTACTTTTCTTCAGCTTCAGTTTGAACTTGCATAGAAGTAATTAACAGCCTATTGCATGGTCAGCCTCTGACATCGTTCTGGCTACTGATACTGACTTTATTTTTTAACTGATACCATTTCTTTCCACATTTACTTAATTCCTGTTTATTCCATCAGATTAGGTCCATGTGCATAGTTGCCATTTATGTTTCTTGTTACATAAAAGATATTTGCAATTAATGTTTCACTGACAGTACATAATTTTATCATGCTATCTCCAGCTTCATTTCTGTCACAAAGGCCATATTTTCCAATTACCAGTTCTTCTTCATTTACAATGTTTACCAGTAATCAATTATTATCAGTGCATTAATTGCATGTTCAATCCATTTCAGACTACAGAAGTTAGTGACTGTTGTTCATTGCAATCCAGCTGGAATCAACTCATCGCTGACCCCTGTAGGAGTTAGTAGAAAGCCTTCATTTCTTCACCTCTGGCTTTAGAGGTTGAGCAGGAGTAGCATCCACTTCCTAAAGAACATGTCTCTGGAAACACTACGAATTTTAAGAAACAATCATAGTTATAGAAAGAAACAATGAAAGTTATAGAATGAAAGTTCTTTCGTTCATAGGGTCACTATGATAACAACACATATATTTAAGTATTAGTCATATTAGCAGGTCTTCCTTATTTGCATATAAATAATATCTAATCAATGACAGAATTGTACTACAGAATAGATAAAAAATGTCCATTTTGGTGAGGAACGTGACACCATGCCACTTAAATTTGTCATTCCTGGAATAGTACAGTATCTGAATACCTGATTAAAACTGGCTAAATATACATCTGTTTCAAATTACTAATGTCTCAAACAAAACTTAAACTCAATGCCACTGATGCTGTTCCAACACATAGTGGCTCTTCATTTGGTTTCCAAATCAATTGTAATGAGAAGAGATTCTCCACCATTCTGCCAAAGAGCATCTGGTGTATTAAAACTACCAGAGACTCACACTCTTTGGCTTAAGAAGAAAACTTCCTATGAATGACACCACAAGATGTCACTTTCTAATGTCAAGAACAATAAAATTGAAACATACTGCACTACAGTCAGTTTCAACTCATAATGACCTTCCATCAGGTTTCAAGGCTGTAAATTGCAATGGGAAGAGACTGTGAATCATACTTGACCCAACAGCATCTAACAACATTTCATTTTTTACAACATTCTTAGATTAAGGTTTTGGACATTCCACATTCTGATTTGTAATGTACGTTACAGCTGTTTCATCTCATTTTGAGGCATTCCACATCAGTGTATGAAGATCCTTCACTGGTTCAAATTTTTGTTCCATCTAGCTCATTAAGATAGACTCTACTCTGAAGACTCTACTTTCCTAGTCATATTTTAAATGTCTTCCCATCTGAGTGGCACATTTTCCAGCACTATATTGGACAGTGATCCACAACTATTCATAAAATTTTTGTTATGCTGGTAGGTGCCATCTAATTGAGTACAAAACATAGCAACACTATGAACAACAGATCTGAACCCAGTCCTATCCCGTGCCATCCTCACACTTCCTAACACATTAGAGCTTTTTGCATCAGTTACCCTATCAATCCACCTGGTCAAGGGTTTTCCTCTCTTTTGCTGACCCTCCACTTTTCTGAACATCATGTCTCTCTCCAAGGAAGAGCCTCCCCTAATAGCATGCCCAAAGTATGTGAGGCTAAGCATTAGTAAGTATCTTTGCCTCCAAAAAACTATCATGCTGCATCCTCTATAAGACATATTTGTTCTTTTGGAAGTCCATGGGATGTTCAGTACTCTTCTCCAGCATCACAGTTCAAAGGCATCAATTCTTCTTCTGTCATCCTTATGCATTTTCCAGCTTTCAAATGTATACCAAAGTTATCTGAAAAACTATGGCCTGAACCAGACATGCCTTAATCCTCAAACTGACATCATTATTCCTCAGTACAATATGTTTCCAAATTAACTGACTGCTAATTGTGGATTCTTACTTGAATAAGTTATTGACAGTTTCAATCTTTTCTCCATCTATCATGATGTTGCTTATAGACACAATTGTAAAAATTTTAGGGTTTTTTTGACATTGAGATGTTGTTTGTGTTTTGCAGAGTTGAGAGAAGACCAGTGAAAAGAAATGTGGGTTTTCAGAGGGTCACCACTCTCTCAGGCAAATGATGCTGAGAGATTGTGAAGCCACTACTTTTATTAGCAGAAAATAAAAACTTACAGTAAAACATGATCTCATAGGGTAGGTAAATGTTTAAACATATGGAACAAAGCATAGGTAATATGAAATAAAGCATAGATAGGAATGAACAGTTTTCAAGAAAACATCTTTGAATTCATGAACAAGGTACTGCACTCTCAACAACCTCATCAACAACTTTAGAACATAGTCTTTGTTTAACAGAGAACTTTCATAATGGTATATGCTCCAGGAAGTCTGACACTGTTTTCTGTCCCATCCATTCTTTGTATTATTTGCCTGATTTCAGGCATTGTAGCCAAGTCCTTTCACACGAACTCATGGCCACTAGTAACCCTAGTGAACCAGAATGACTCTACATTGAGATGCAATCCATACTGAATGGAAGGCTGTATTCTTTGATTCTCCGCATCATTAAAGGACTTCATAAACCCTAAAGAGGAATACTAATACCCTGGATATACTGTTGGGTAGAGGTGAGGAAGATTAAATCTTACATCTCTCCTTGGGTAGGGTGAGATGGCTGAGCTTGAGAAAATCCCTGTGACACTCCTTACTCTATCTTACCAGCTTATGTGCTCCCAGAACCATCAATCCCTAATATCTGGACAAATCTCTGCAGTTTCCCAGGAGAAATGTAATACATGTGGACATTCCTTGGTCCTAAATGATGACAGCCTCTTTCATGCCTCAAAAAAAGAGTGGCTCACAGCTCAGGAAATTTTGTTCTCACATATTGTAGCTATGTGCCATTCTGTCAATTCTGATTCACAGCAACCCTGTAAGGGTAGAGAGCTGTCCTATATGGTTTCAAAGACTGTAATCTTTATAGAAGTAAATGACCACGTCTTTTTTTCCTGAAGAGTGGCTTAAAATAATGGTGGCAGCTGTGTACTGTTAATATGGAGCCAATAAACAGTTGACCCTACAGTGAGTTTTCAGAGGTGGTTAATCACACAAAAAAAGAGATTGCCTGTCTTTCCCCCACAGAGCAACTGGTGTATTTAAACCATGTATTTTTTAGTTGGCAGTGCAACTCCTCAAAACTAAAATGCCTAAACTCCCTGAAGACTATCTAGTGGGTTTAAATTGCTGAGTTTTTGGTTAGCAGGCATATGCTTAACCACTGTTCTTACATGTTGTTATGTACTGTCGAGTAGAAACCGACCCATAGATGACTCTCCGGGGTGTTTTCATAGGCAGTTAATTGCATGGGCAGTTAATTGATGGGCGGAGATTGCTCATCCTTCTGCGGAGCAGCTGGTGGCCTTGAACTGTGTGCATTCAGGATTGCAGTGCAGCTTCTTGCCACTAGGCCACCAAAGCTCCCTCTCTTTTTACATAGATGTCACAATCTATCATGTCTCTCATTTTCCCTTTTTGTTTACTTCAGGAAACTCTCCTGTTCTCTCAATAAAATTTTAAAAATAATCTGTTGCATCAGGCAATCTAAAGTAATTGCTTTAGGTTATCTTTGAGTGTCCTTTATAGAATTGTCCAGAATTCAAGTTGAAGGTGGGGACAGAAATTGAAGACTTTCTGTAGAAAAACTTGTAACAAGAAGGGAAATTTATTAATCTTAAGCTGGTTGATCCTACAAATCTTGATCAATGTTTAATGCAACCTAGAAGTAAAATAGAAAATTAATTTGCTTTAATACAATTATAAACATGGAAATGTTTATATTTAATAAAATGCAGCTTATGTAATTTCTATGTGATTAATTATAACTCTCAAAGTACTTACTAGCTAGCCCATCTTTTCTTTCCTCATCATCTTGTAGGGTCCTTTTTCTTCTACAAACCAAATGTTGAGATTCCTAATGGCTCCTCCATGAAATTTATCTTCCTTAGATGCATGCTCTCTTCTCTGGTACCTTACTCACTCCTTTAGCATTTAAGACAATGATTGCTGAGTTTATTGTTTCTAACTGATCTCTTTGTGTCCTTCAGACCCTTATCATATGTCAATTGATCTTTGAATCTCTGAAACACTTGAAGCTCCTTATCCCCATTTCAGAAGACCTACTTTCTTTTCCTATGTACATCAGCTTATCTAATGTTCAAATTCTCACTCCAATGCACACCCATGTTTATCATAGCTTTGTTCACAATATTGAGGAGTAGGAAACAACCTAAGTGCCCATCAACAAACAAATGGAAAGAGAAGCTGTGGTATATTCACACAATGGAATATTACACTGCATTGAAAAACAAGGAACTTATGCAATATTATTATTCAAAATGGGTGATCCTGATGGACATTATGCTGAGTAAAATATCTCAGTCACAAAAGGACAAATACTACATAGTGCCACTGTTGTAAAACAGGACTGACTTTGGGGTTGGGCAAAGACTGAGAAAGATGGGATAAATAATGTCTACTGCATGAGGGAGAAAACTGTTTAAAAGGGTTATGTGATTAGGTATTACTGTCATGACAAGAGTCCAGAATGAAGGCTGCATAGTGGAGTGGACCTGGGGCGGGGGGTGGGGAGGGACTGTAAAACAATGAAAGAATTTCTCTTTTACTTTTCAAAGAGAAGAGTATACTGGGGGTCAGGGGGGCAGGGAGAAAAGTGCAACAATGAATGAATGGGAATCCAAAGCCTCTGTAAATTGTCATTAAAATTAGTAATAATTTAGAACTTTTTTTAAAAGTTCAAGGAATGCAGTCCTAAATAAGGACTGAGAACATCAAGAAAACAAAGGCTTTCATCACTAGGCCAATAGGCCTTATCATGATAAATGGACAAGAGATTGAGATTGTTAACAATTTCAGCTTGCTCAGCTCCATAGTCAACACCTTTTGCACCAACAGTCAAGAAAATCAAAAGACTAATTGTATCAGAAAAGCTCTGCCATCAGTAACCTCTAGAGTACTAAAGAGGACAGATGTCAGTTGAGAGAGTAAAGTGTGCCTGATCCAGGGAATAGTCTTTTCAATTACTTGCTATGCATCAGAGATCTGGACAATGAATGCCTAAGAATGACAGAATTGATGTCTGATTTATGGTGCTAGAGAAGAGTATTGAAAATATAAGGGTACCAAAAGAACAAACAAGTATGTCCTGGATAAGGTGAAATCAAGTAACAACTTGGTTTCAAGTTGAGGGATAGGACTAGAAGGGAAGACACTGGAGGAGATGGGTTTACACAGTAACTGGAGTAATGGGTACAGGTGTGTTAGAGACAGTCAGATTGATTCAGGATAGGACAGGGTTCAGAGCTGTTGTTCATATGGTTGCTATGAATGGCAAAAGACTCGATGACATGTAACAGCAACAATAACAACATTATTTCATTTAATTGTGCTACATGCAATAACTTGAAATGCCTATGATGATTTATAAAGTATATCGTTCACGTCTTTTAAAAAAAAATTCTCATTCCAAATTACACTATTCTCCAGCTTCCTGCAAACTAGCTATACTACAGAATTATTTCCATTTCCTGAAAACTAATCTCTTCAATATCACTTCTGGAGATGTCTCTATGACTAGGCCAGATAGGGTTAAAGTCCTCCTGTTTTGTCCTAGTAACCCAGAACAAGAACTCTGTTTGAGAGGAAATAAAAGATTTTTGCCAATTTTTGCAATAAGAAATCAATGAAATATATAACCAAGAAGCATTAATTATAATGGGTGGCTGGAATGTAAAAGTTGGGGAAAGGGAAGAAGGGTCAGTACTCAAGAAACATGGATTTGGTGACAGAAGTGAAGCTGGAGATAGAATGATAGAATTTTGTAAAATCAATAATTTATTCATTGCAAATGCTTTTTGTAAGAAACACAAATGAAGGAGTTTTTCTTTTGCTTTTAAAGAAGAGTGAACTGGGGGTGGCGGTGGGGTGGGCAGGGAGAAAAGTGCAACAATGAATGAGTAGAAATCCACAATCTCTGTAAATGTTCATTGAAATTAATAATAATAAAAAAATTAAATAGAAAAAAAAAGAAACACAAATGGGGACTATTCAGTTGACTTACACAGGAATCAGACTGATTACATCTATGGAAAAAACTCACTGAAGAAACTCAATATCCGCTGTGGAAATTAGACCAGGTGCTGATGGTAAAATAGACGATCAACAATTCACATGTAAGTTCAAACTGATGCTAAAGAGAATTAAAACAAAACCACAAGAACCAAAATTTGAACTTGAGTTTATCTCAGCTGACTTTAAAAACAATCCCAGGAACAGGTTTGAGGCTTTGACTATTAATAAACCTTCCTAGAATGATTCAGATGAGCTGTGAGAGGACATCAAAACTATCATTCCCGGGAAAATGTAAAAGGCCATTACAAAGACAGAAAGGAAAGAAAAGATCAAGATGGATTTCAGAAGAGACTCTGAATATTGTACTAGAGAGTCAAGAAACCAAAGTAAAGGGAAGGAATCAAGAAATTAAGGAGCTGAACGGAAGATGTTAAAGGGCAGCTCAGGAAGACAAAGCAAAGTTTTATAATTAAATATGCAAAAAGCTGGAGTCTGAACATCAAAAAGAGGGAGCTCTGGTGGCCTAGTGGTAAGAAGCTGCACTGCAATTCTGAAGGTGCACAGTTTGAATCCACCAGATGCTCTGATGGAGAAGGAAGGGCAATCGCCTCCTGTACCAGTTGGATTTGATTCAATGGTACACACACACACACGCACGCACACAAAATAATAAAAGAAATCTTAAAAATTAATTAAAAAAAGAAAAAGAAACAAATCCTAAATTGTCAAAATATATTTTTTCTAAAAGAAGGCAATCAAAAGGGATGAACTAGCTCAGCATTTTCTTTTTAATTTATTTATTTTTTTTCATTTCAATGAAATTCTGAAGATATTTTGGAATTCCATTCATTCA
>NW_006400290.1:100189-106190 GCF_000299155.1 Elephantulus edwardii
CTCCAAGTACTATAGTAGTGTTACCTATCTCCTTTTTCAACTTTGTTAATGTGTGTTTTATATATTTTGCAGGTCTTTCATTTGGTGCATAGATATTCATTATTGTTGCATCTTCTTGTTCTATTGACCCTTTGAGCATTATGTAGTGACCTTCTTTGTCCTTTGTGATGGTTTTTGCATTGAAATTTATTTTATCAGAAATTAATAACGCTACTCCTGCTTTTTTTTTTTTGTTGTTCCATTTGCTTGGTATATTTTGTCCCATCCTTTAAATTTTAGTCTTTCTTTACCTTCATTTTTTAGATGTGTCTCTTGTAGGCAACATATTGATGAATTTTGTTTTTTTATCCAATCTACTACTCTTTTTCTCTTCAGTGGTGCATTTAAACCATTCACGTTCAGTGTAATTATTGAGAGGTAGGGTTTTATTGCTGTCATTTTGTTAATTCTTTCTGGTGTTGTTTCTAGTTACTTTGGTCCATCCTGTTTTCTGTGGCATCTCTGTTTCCAGGACGTCTCTCAGTGTTTCCTGTATGGCTGGTCTTGTTTTGACAAACTTCTTTAGGTTCTGTATTTCTGGGAATATTTTACTCTCTCCTTCGTACTTGATATTTTGCAGGATACAGTATTCTTGGTTGAAAGTTGTGTTCTTTAAGTGTTCGATAAATGCCATTCCACTTTCTTCTTGCTTGCATGGTTTCCGCTGAGAAATCAGCAGTTAATCTTATCTGTTTTCCCTTATAGGTCACTCTTTGTTTCTCTCTCGTTGCTTTTAGTATTCTCTCCTTATCTTTAGTTCTAGCAAATTTGACAATGATGTGCCTTGGTGTTTTTCTTTTAGGGTCTATTCTATATGGTGTTCGCTCAGCTTCTTGAATATATATTCTGTTCATCTTCATTATGCCTGGAAAGTTTTCCTCTAGTAATTCTTCCACAACTTTTTCAGTGCCTTTACTTGCTTCTTCCCGTTCTAGGATTTCTATGATGTGGATGTTATTTCTTGTAATGGTCTCCCACATTATTCTTAAGCTTTCTTCTGATTCCTTCTTTTTGGATTCTGCTTTTTTCTCGGTCAGATCTGTGGTGACAATTCTATCTCCTATTTCACTGATTCTGTTTTACATCTCTTCACCTCTATTCGTATGTCCCTCCATCATGTTGACAGCATCAGAAACCTTAGATTTCATATTTTGGATCACAGTTTCTTGTTTTTCCAGTGCCTCTAATGCTTCATTTGTTTTCTCTGCATTGTTTTGGATTGTTTTTTTAAGCTCCTCCTGATCTTTGCTAGCATTGTTCTGTAATTCATCAAGTTTCTTTTTTATCCTCTGAAAATATTCAATCATTGTTCTTTTAAAATCAATGTCAGAAAGTTCCACCAGGCTTTCTGAGCTCAGCATTTTTTAAGCTGAAGGAACTGAAGAATATATTCAATTCCCAAATAGAACTACTTGAAAATGCGATGGGCAAGATACTGAACAAACCAGGAAGCATCAAAAGAAAATGGAAGTAGATCATTAATTTTGCTTCCTCTTAATTTCTTATGTGTTTGCCTATTGCTATGAACTGGCCCCTGAGGACTACCTTTGTTGTATCCCATAGGTTTTGGTATGTTGTATTTTCATTATCATTTGTTTCAAGGAATTATTTTTATTTCCTTTTTTATTTCTTCAATAACCGAACTGCTATTCTAACAGGGTGTTCTTTAGCTTCAATGTTGGTGCTTTTTTATTTTAATCTTAATAATACTTTTTTAAATGAAAGTATTATTTTTTAATAAATCTATGTATTTCAATGTTGTAACATGATAACCCAATGCTATATTAAGGTAGCAAAAATGAAGATTCCTACCTCTCTTTTTAAAAATATATATAAACACTATGAATGACAGCACACTTGCATTCAACATCACGAGAATTTATCTTCAGGTTCAGGAAGCTTCTGCAACACCTTTCAACCCGTGAAGATATACGTGTACTGATGAGGTACAGAATAAAATGCTCATGATGCAGCTGCACTCTAAAATCATAATGAAATGCAGGTCACTGAACAAATCTTTTAAATGTGATTTAAAGAAAAATAGAGCATGTATCAAAATTCAACATCAACAACATCAAAATTAGAGCATCTTAAAGAAAAGAAACCACCGAACACACATGAATTGGAACCCTGAAGAAGTGAATGTGTTTCTACCTATTTTAGGATTGAAGAGCCATGGTCTCAGAGTCCTGGAGCTGTCTGGAGTGTTCAAGCTCCTCAGTCATGGATGGATTGATGAACTAGTAGCAGTACTCCTTATCTCATATGAATGGTGGTGAAAGGTAATTTGCACTACTGCTGTGAGTAGGAGGAACAGCAGGCTGGATTTCATGCTCTCTACCACAGAACCACGAACATCTATGGTTCCACAAAACCAACATGGTCCAAAGCTACCTCCTTAAGGTTTACAAAAAACAAAACACAACAAGGGCATGTAAAACATGCAAGGAAAGCCTGCAGCTCCTGACACTCTTATTACTGTCCAGTATGAGAAACGAGCACTCATTAAACACCTGACCCCATCACACCACACGTGTCCTGATGTTGGAGGTTTTGATACAGTATTTCTCTTAACAAAAGACTGGGTTGAGTACAACCAGTCTTCTAAAAGGCAGAGAAAAGCTAGTTAAATCCTAGCTAATTAAACCCATTCTTAATTTTGAACTATAGATGAGGGTGCAATTTGAAAAGCATTTTCCAAAGTTTAACCACTTATTCCCAAACTTCAGGTACAACTGGATTGCAAGTAAAGTAAACCACTGTGTAGAATTCTATTATCTAGGGAGCTCTGGTGGCCTAGTGGCAAGAAGCTGCAACTACAATCCCAGAGGTGCACGGTTCGAATCCACCAGATGCTCTGCCGAGGAAGGAGGGGCAATCTCCTCCTGTACCAGTCAGATCTGATTTGACGGTACACGCACACAAAACTTAATAAAAAATAAAAATTTAAAAAAAAAGAATTCTATTATCTTTGCTGTGGTAATTCATCTTCGGCCACTATATCTGTGGGGATCCTTCATATGATTTTTAAACTTCAAATGATGCAGATGAAAGGAAAGACAACAGATCTGCAAAATCCTGTGTGCTGAGCTGCTCGATTCTAATTAAGCGCAAACTGGAGACTCCTGGCTCCTCACCAAGAGGTGCTGATCTCACAAATGCTTCCTTCTACTGGTCAGTGGCCCAGACTTAAATTGTGTTTGATTAGGAAATCCTATAATCCAACATATACAGATGCATCATCTCGACACAAACAGCACGAAATCCTTTCCAATAACCCGGTACAGCCTTTCTGTGTCATGCTAAATCTCATTTTCAGACCTGAACCAAGCCCAGAAATAATAGCACAGCCTTTGCTTTAGTCACAGCTCTTTAAACAAGTGCTCTTCCCCTATAATATGGACAACTTTTAATAAGCTTTCTTCTGTGGAAACAAAAGTAAAAAAAGAAAAAAATCAGATGAAGTAGTTGTATCTTCTTAGGGTCAACGATCATAACCCAAGGTTTATTCTCCCCATGAACAGGGTGTACTTAAGTAGAAAAAGGAAATAAAATTAGCCTATGGAAAAGTTAAAGAGGTGGTTTACAGAGAGCTGTAGATGATTTTAAACTGACAAGAAAGATAGATATATAGATATATGTATGTATGTATGCATGTATAAAGCTGGTCACTGCCTTGGGTAATTTATATACTCTATCCAATATTTTTTGTAGGACATTCATTCTTTTTTTTTTAAAAAAAGTTTTCAGCTTTAATGAAATTACTTTGGAAATAATGTACATTTCCATGACACCCACACTACAGTTTCTGGAGTCAGAGTAAGATTACACAGAATTACACGGATTATATAATTAATATGAATGCCAACATCTCTTAGCAGTTATTTGTTATATGTTGTTGTTGATATGTGCCGTCGAGTCGCTTGCGACTCATAGCGACCCTATGTACAACAGCCCTAAACTCCACTCTGTCCTGTGCCAATCGCACTGTCCCTGACACTCCCAACACAATTATCCCAGTCACTGAATCAATCCACCTCACAGAGGGCCTTCGTCTCCTGCGCTGTCCCTCCACCCTCCCAAGCATGATGTCCCTCTCCAAGGACCGGTCTCTCCTCACAACATGTCCAAAGTATGTTAGACGGAGCCTCAGAATCCTTGCCTCCAAGGAGCCACCCGGTTTAACCCTTTCCAGGACAAATCTGTTTGTTTTCCTAGCCGTCCATGGTATTCTCAATACTCTTCTCCAGCACCACAGCTCAAAGGCATCAATTCTCGTTCTATCCTCCTTGGTCATTGTCCAACTCTCTGATGCATAACAAGTGATTGCGAAGACCATAGCCTGTATCAGACGCACCTTAGTCTCCAGAGAGACACCATTGCTCTTCAGTACGTTGGAGAGGTCCCTAACAGCAGACTTTCCCATGGCAATGCACCTTTTAATTTCCTGGCTGCTGGTGCCAAGACTGTTGACTATGGAGCCAAGCAAACTAAAGCTGTGTACAATCTCAATCTCTTCACCATCCATCCTGATGCTGCCAATTGGTCCAGTGGTGAGAATCTTTGTCTTCTTGACATTGAGCCTCAATCCATATTGTGGGCTGCAGTCCTTGACACTCTGCAGCAGGCGCTTCAGGTCCTCTTCAGTTTCAGCAAGCAGGGTAGTGTCATCCGCATAACGCAGGTTATGATGCAGAATTTGTTATATGGCAAACAAAATCAAGAAAATGACCATCAAACAAAAAAGACCCATAGCTTCAGACAAGGCAAATCCCAGGATAGCATATGAGAACAGCTGCTGCTTCAGTGAAGGATTTCTGGCATAGCCAATGATGAGGCTGCCAAAGACTGTCCCAATACCAGCACCAGAACCAGCCACTCCTACTGATGCAGCTCCTGTACCAATAAATTTGGCAGCAGTATCAATGTCTCTGCTGATAGCACTGGTTTGAAACTCCCTCTGGATTAGTGGAGACACACCATTCTGGGCCCCACTAAATACTGCTGGGCCCTCTGCAGGCCTAGCTTCTGGTCGCGATAACACTGATGCAGTAATTGGTCTGTATGCAACCCTGGATCCAGCTCGGATCAGAGCCGGGGTGCAGGAGAGCTTGGAGCAGGCGAACATCTTAAACTCTTTGGGGAGGCGCGGCTGGAGGACTTGAGTGACAGGTGGCATGGGCTCCTCTCCCGCTTCCTCCCTTCTAAGCAGTGGCAGCAGCGGCAGAGGTCGAAGTCAGGACATTCATTCTTAAGGCAGAAGAATCTAATATTACATATAACAACTTGATTCTCACATCTACGGATCAAACCAGGAGGAGACGTTTCCCTGACTAGCAGTACTTATATGTGGTGAGGATTTCATTCTTAGTGTAGATAAGAGTAGAACATTTACGAGAACATAAAAAGATGTGGTTTTAAGACACACAATTATGATTTTTGAATTTGGAATCAATGAGGCTGTAGGTATTAAGGCAAAACTATTCCCATGATAAATGAACAAAACTGGTCCGAAAAGATACTTTGTATTATTTTAGCGTTTGTTTGTTTTTAATTTGTTTAGGCTTGTTTTGTGCCCTAATATGTGATCAATTATGGAAAATGTCCCAGGTGCACTTGAGAAGAAAATGAGTTTTAGTTGGGAATACATGCACAAGTTTGAGTTGGCTGATTGTGCAGTTGAGATCTGTATCTTTATTTTCTTTGGCGTTGGCCTATACTTGGTTGAAAATTGTGTGTTAAAAGTCTCCTACCCCTATGTGGTGCTGTATATTTCTTCAATTTTGTTAACAGATGTTTTATGTAGGTCTATAATTTGGAGCATGTTCGATCAATCTCCGATTGTAAAAGTTGGTAAAAATCTTCAATCTCCTCTTCCTTGGCTCTGGTTGTTGGTGCATATATTTGAATGATAGTGGTATTCACTGGACTTCCTTGTATGCGTATAGATATTATCCTGTCA
>NW_006400290.1:114085-125167 GCF_000299155.1 Elephantulus edwardii
GGCACAGGACAGAGCGGAGTTTAGGGCTGTTGTACATAGGGTCGCTATGAGTCGCAGGCGACTTGACGGCACATAACAACAACAACAACAACAGCATAATTTGGAGCATAGATGTTGACCAATGTCATATACTTAAATCATTATATAGTACTCTTCCTTACCTTTACAGTGGTTTTCATTCTGAAGCCTTTTTTTTTTTCAGAGATTAGTATTGCCACTCCAGCTTTTTCGTGGATGCCATATGCTTGGTGTATTTTTTTTTCCCCAGCCTTTGATTTTTATTCTTTTTCCTAGTTTCTTATAGACAACATATTGATGGGCTTCAGGTTTTTTGTCCATTCTGCTACTCTTTTTCTCTTGAGTGATGCACTTAGTTCATTCACATTAAGTATGATTATTGATAGATCAGTTTTATCATTGTCATTTTGCTGTGATTCTGTTTTTGTTGTTTCTTGTTCTTATGGTTCATCCACTTTCCTTTGGTGTCTCAGTATGAAGGACTTCACTTAAATTTTGTTATAGTTTTGGTCTTGTTTTCACAAATTACTTAAGTTCCTTCTTTTCTTCAAAGGATGTAATTTCTCCCTATTTGATAGAGCTTTGCTAGGTATAGGATCTTTGGTTGGAATTGTTTTCTTTCAGCTTTATGTGCATGCCATCCCACTGTCTTCTTGCTCTCATGGTTTCTATTAGAAAATCAGAACTGAATCTTACTGGGGGTTTTTTTTGTAGGTGACTCCTTGTTTTTCTTGTGCTCCTTTTAGTATTCTATATTTATTTTTTATTTAGGAAAATTTTACATTTATCAATGTCTTGATATTTTTCTTTTTGGGTCTAGTCTATTTGGTTTTCTTGAGCTTCTTGAATGTACATTTCCTCATTCTTAATAATACCTAGGAAGTTGGGTTTTTTCCCTAGTACTTCTCCCACAATTTCTGCAGTAATTTCCCCATCCTTCTAACATTCTTGAATTCTAATCATATCTATGTTATTCCTTGTAATGTTACCCCACATGATTCTAATATTTTCTTAATTTTCTTTATGTCTCATAGCTGTTTTTTCTTCTAGTATGTTTCCATTGAGTTTCTTATCTTCCAGGTCACGAGTTCTCTGTTCCATCTCTTCTGTTCTTCTTTTTTGTCCGTCCATCACCTTGGACACTTCTGTAATTTCCATTTTAATATTCTGGATTGCATTTTAATGTATTTCTCCTATTTCCAGTACTGTGCTAGCTGTACCCTCTCTGTCTTGTGATTATTTTTTAAGTTCTTGTACCTTTTTATATATAATTTAAATTCTTTCTTCCATCTTTTGCATTTTCTTCTGTACTCTCACAAGTTCCTCATCATCAATATATTTCTTCTGGTTCTGTGTCTCAGGAGTGTTTGATTTCTTAAGTGGTTTCTATTGTCTCTTCCATCATTTACACCTTCTCCATTGCTATTCAAATAACTTCTCATCAATATATTTCTTCCGGTCCTCTATCTGTAGGATATGCCCTTTATTTGTGGCTTCCACTGTTTGTTCCATCATTTGTACTTTCTTTCATAATTGTTTTAAGTCTCCATATCAACATATATCATCTGCCTTCTTGACCCTGGGGTATTCATTGCATCTGCAATACTCTCTGCTTTTTTTGGAGAATGCTTATTTTCTCACAATACTTAAAGCTGACTGATGCTTTCTCAATATTATTTTAAGTTTTTCTTGATAAATGTTAGGCTGTTTTCACTGTGTCTGTGTAAGTTGTCAGTCTTATCTTTATGATATTATTAATTAGTTGCCAAGTTAAAATGTTCTATCTATGAGATGAGCCATTCATTCTACTCAAGTCCTTTCTGTGAAAATTTGCCTTTCCTAAAAATGCCTAATTGTAGGCATCCGCAGGGTGGGGCTGAAAGTTAAGATAGTCTAGGATTATGGGAAGGCAGCAGATTTTGACCCTGTCCAACCTCACCACTTCCCTGCAGGTAAAGTGCTGAATCGCAGGCATCCATGGGCTGGGGCTTAGAGTTAAAAGAAAACAACACTTACACACCAGATCTAGAGAACACATTGCTCTCCCCTGGGAAACTATTCTCCTATGGCAGCGCAGTGCTGCAAATTGAATAGAAGAGGTACTAAACCACAAGAAGTCAGTCCTGGAGTAGAAGTTCAAGGCAAAGGACTTTTCTTCAGAACCATCTGAGATAGGAAGCCTTCCCTGATATTGTACTTGGTATTTGTACTTAAGAGACTCTTAAATTCAAGATAAACTGGCCATAGCATAAGAAACTGGCAGCAGCACGAGGTGTTCTGAATCATGGAAACCTGATGGCTTGCGACTTACGCCATCATATGAAGGGCTGGACAAAGAGAGAGGTGTTGAATGGTGTAGATCAGAGTGGAAAGGGATGCTGGTGGAGTAGGGAAAGGGGTGGGTCAAGACACACATGCCAAGGGTGGATAGCAATACTGAATCTATCAGTCATTTCTATAACTGGGTAAATGCCTTTCATCTGTTCCTTTCTGTATAATACTTGTTTGTCAAGTACTAGTCTAAAATAAATTTATGACAGACTAGGAAGAAGGATTTGCCATCTACTTCTGAAATAAGCACTTTGAAAACCCTATGTACACACACTTAGACTAGCAGGCAACTGAGGCTGAAGTCTCAAATATGGAAACACAAAAAAGGAGGGACAGTTGTAAGCAGACACTAGTAATTAGAATGTGGAATGTGAGAAGTATGAATGTAGGAAAAATTGTACATTGTTAAGAAAGAAAGGGAATGAATAAATATTAACATAGTAGGTATTATTGAAATGAGATGACTTGACATAGGACATTTTTAATCAGATGATCATATGATCACATGATGATGAAAATGTGAGGGAAAATGGGGGTGCTTTCATAATAAAAAAGTTATTTCTAGATCCATTTTGAAGTGCAATGTGGTGAGTGACAAGATAATATCTATACACATACAAGGAAGTCCAGTGAACACCACTATCATTCAAGTGTATGCATAGACAACTAGAGCCAAAGAAGAGGAAATAGAAGATCTCTATCAAATTTTACAGTCAGAAATCGATAGAACATGCAATCAAGACACATTAATAATAAGGGTCGACTGGAATGCAATAGTAGGGAACAGAGATCAGTAGGTGGAAAACATGCCTTTGGTGACAGAAAAATAAAGCTGGAGATAGAATGACATAATTCTGCACATTCAAGGATTTATTCATTGCAAATACCTTTTATAAGAAACACAAACTCAGACTATACACATGGATTTCACATGATGATATACATAGCATAGGAAACAAATCCACTACATCTTTGGAAAGAATAGCTGGAGAAGTTAAATATCAGCTGTGAAAACTAGGTCAGGTGCTGATTGTGGAACAGACCACCAACTATTCACATGCAAGTTCAAACTGAAGTCAAAGAAAATGAAATAAAATCCACAGAAACCAAAATGTGACCTTAAGTCTATCTCGTTGGAATTTCTAAACCATCTCAGGAAGAGATTTGAGGCCTTCAACACCAATGAACAAAAGCCAAATGAACTGTGGGAGGATATCACGAATATCATCCATGAAGAATACAAAAGATCATTACAAAAAAAGAGGAGAAAGAAAATACCAAGATGGATGTCAGAGGAGACTCTGAATGTTGTACTAGAGTGCCAAGAAGCCAAAGCACAGGGAAGAAATAAAGAAATTAAGGACCTGAGCAAAAGATTTCAAAGGGCAGCTTAGGAAGACAAAGCAAAGTATTATAATGAAATGTGCAAAGAGCTGGAGTCTGAAAATAAAAATGGCTGAAATCAATCAGCATTTCTTAAGCTCAAGGAATGGAAACCAAATTCAAGCCATGAGTTGCAATACTTAAGGATGCTTTGGGCAGAATATTAAAGGATCCAAGAAGCATTTAAAAAGATGGAAGAAATATACAGTCACTGTACCAACAGAAATAGACTGAGAAAGAAAAAAGAAAAGGCATCCAGGCCAGTAAAGAGATGGTTAAACTGTTATATTCAGATGATATGATACACTAAAAAACCCCAAGGACTCAATAAAAAACTATTAGAGCTAGTAGATCAATTTAGCAGATTGACAGGACACAAGATCAATATACAAAAATCAGTGGGATTCCTCTACAGTAACAAAAAGAACTCAGAGAAGGAAACCAAGAAAGCAATATCATTTACAATAGCCAATCACAAATTGAGATATATGGAAGTGAACCTAACTTGAGACACAAAAGATCTATACAAAGAAAACTACGGAACATTTTTTGTGAGACACAATAAAAGACCTAAATAAATGGTAAAATGTTCCCTGTTCATGGATAGAAAGACTCAATAATGTGAAAATGACAGGCCTACCAAAATCAATCTACATGTTCATTGTAATCCAGATACCAAATTCATTTTTCAGGGAAATTGTTAAGTTTATTTGGATAGGAAAGAGACCCCAAGTAAGCAAAACTCTTCTGAAAAAACAAAAATGAAGTGGGAAGCATAGCACTCCCTGACCTCAAACCTTACTACACAGCAATAGTAACCAAAACAGCATGGTACTGCTACAATGACAGGCACATAGACCAATGCAACAGAATTGAGAACCAGAAATTGACCTATCTATCTATGGTCAACTGATATTTGACAAGGAAATAAAACCCTATCAAATGGGGAAATTGCAACCTCTTCAACAAATGGTGCTAGAAAACTGGACTGCTAACTGCAGAAAACTGAAACAGGACTAACATTTCACAAAATACACAAAAATCAACTCAAGAGATCAAATCAGAGACCCTCTGAATGAAACCCAAAACCATAAAGCTTGTAACAGCCTTAATAATTCTTGTGCTCCCACTCCAACACTGAGTAAGAAATATTCAAGAATCCCACTATTGTCAGAGCGTACTGACTAATGGTATCTGATACACCCCATCCATGAGGCTGGTCAACGAGTTTAAGTAATAATAGCTCCTCCCCTCACTCTCAAAGGTATCCTGATTTGGACAATAAATTACCTACTCACTCTAACAATGTCTAAAAATTGTTCAACTAACTGTCCCTCTCCCCTCTTAGTAAATTTTATGACATAAAAAAGTTATTTTATTCAGGTCTGGCAGAGATAATACTATTTTTTTTTAATATAAACTTGGGTTTTTTACTGGTATACTTAAAGTCCGTATTCACTGTTTTTCACACTGGACCTTTCCCATTTTCTTAACCCACTCCTCAACTCATCCATCAAATTGTGTGACCCAATGATTATGCCTCCCATTCATCCTCACCCCTGTACTTCTTCCTCCCCCCTTACACGTTTTACTAGTTATCTATTTCTACAATAATACAGGAAATACTATATTTTTGTTAAATACATGGATGTACTTATATACTGGAAAGTATGCACTATTATTAGCATATTTATTTGGTTCCCTTAATTACCACTCACTGAAAAAAAACATGCCCTAAAGACATTTCAATGAGCATATATTTCACCAAATTATTTTAAATACAATATTGAAGAAAATTTGAGGTCTTCCAATTTTAACTTCAAAATACACAGTGTCAACCCCCGTATATTCACTTCTAGCTGCTTCTCTATTAGCGAAGACACATTTGACAGGAACCAGTCATGTTCCTACCCTTGGCCTGTGGCCAGAGGCACATGGACACAGAGAGTAGTTAGTCATCATGAATACAGTCAACAGTTAGGTACTTGTTTTTCTTACTATCAAGCAAAAGGTCCATTTGCCAAGCACTCTTGGCATCAGATACATCAGGCTTTATTAAGTAAAGACAAAAACACTAAAAAAAAATCCCTAAAGATGCTTACATCAGACATCATTGGTTCCTCAAGCTCTTCCACTCGGCTCAAGTTAGGTGCTCCATAGCGGTCACTAATTTCAGCTAATGTTTTGCCCAAGTCTGCTGCTCTTGTTTCCTATAATATTAATTTAATATTTACTTTTAAATTAAATTTAAAATTATTCCACTATTTTCTCATTTTTATAAAATCTTCTGAATTATAATTAACTTCAGCACTATTATTGAAATTAACTGATGTTAAGAGAATTACAGGATCACATTAAATAATAATTAAAAATTAAATTAAAAATAATTGGGAAATTTGTGTGTATACGTAATTGTTGTGGCCAAGGTCTCTGGACTTTCTGGCTTTTAAAACTATCACAAGCTGAATACTTGGTTTTTATACACTTCGATAAGATTTTTTGGCACAATATCTGTAACTTGTTATTGTTGTTATGTGCTGTCAATTCACTTGCAAGTCATAGCAACCCTATGTACAACACATCTGAACACTCTCTATCTTGAGCCAACCTCATCATTAACGACACACCTATCCCCATTACCCTATTCACTAGGTCAATCAATCTCATCTAGGGTTATCCTCTCTTGCACTGTCATTTTTCCCTCCCAATCATTATGTCCTTCTCAGAGGACTGGTCCCTCTTGGCAACATGACCAAAGTATGTGAGACCAAGCTTCAAAGGAAAAAGTTGATTTCACTCTCTCCAAGACAAACCTCTTTACTCTCTTACCATCCCATGCATAGTATATGTTCAATACTCTTCTTTAATACTCTAATAACTCAAAGGCACCAATTCTTCTGTCATTCTTAGTCATTATCCAGCTCTCTGGTACATGGGACTAATTGCAAGGACTATTGCCTGGATCAAGTGCACCTTTGTCTCTAGACTGACATCATTGCTCTTCCTTCAGTACTCTGGAAAGGTCCCTGACAGCAGATTTTCCCAATGCAATACGTCTTTTGATTTCCTGGCTGCTGGTACCAAGAGTTTGGGTTGTGGAACAAAGCAGCTGAAGCTGTTAACAATTTTAATCTCTTCTCCATCTATCATGATGCTGCCAATTGGACCAGTGGGAAGAAACTTTGTTGTCTTGATGTTGAGCTTTGATCCATATTGAAGGCTGCAGTCTTTGACTTTCTGCAACAGATGTCCCAGGCCCTTTTCAGATTCAGCAAGCAGGGTTGTATCATCTGTATAAAGGAGGTTATTGATGAATTTTCCTCCAGTCTTGATGCCACATTCCTCTTCATAAAGTCCAGCCTCCTGGATAATCTGATCTACATATGGATTGAAAAGGTCGGATGCATCCCTGGCATCCACCTTTCCTAATTGCGAACCATGCAGTGTGCTCTTGTTCTGGCCCCAGATTGGGCCTGAAGTGGGGTGGGTGGGAAGAGACAGATTTCAAAGCAGGAGTGGCATCCACTTCCTAAACAACATGTATCTGAAAACTATGAACTTCGATAAATGACGATATAGAAAGGTTTCAAGCCTTTTGTTCATAGGGTCACTATGAGTCATGCTCAACGTTATGACAATCAACAACAATGCAAATTTATCCATTAATTCACCAAAGTTAATTTCCAGGATGTCACATTTCACAAAACACAGAATAACTTTTTCTTCTTACCTCTGAATTTGAAAGATCTTCACTCTTCATATTTTCCAAATTCATTCTCATTTTCTATAATACACAGAAGTAAGGAAAATATTTTGAACATGTTTTAAATATTTATTCCACATTTAATTCTCTTTTTAGCCTTTGTATATCTACACAATCTGTAATTAATTTAATAGTTAAAAATGCTATTATTTATTAAAGAGTTATATTAGGATATGTTGTTGTAACATATTAGGATATGTTGTTGTGTTGTATGCCTCAAGTCACTTTCAACTCACTGTAACCCGAGGCAAAATAGCTCTAAAACTTTGAGCCAAATTCACCATCTCTGAGATCACTACTCCCATTACTCATTTACGGAGTCAATCCATCTGATCCTTTGTTGCACTGTCTCTCCATCCATCCAAGCAGGATTTCCTTCTCCAAGGACTGGTCCCTCTTAGCCGTATGCACAAAGTGTGTCAAGTGGAGCTTAAAAATCCCTTTCTACAAGGACCAACTTGATTTCACCCTCTCCAGGACAAACCTGTTAGTTCTCTTAGTACTCTTCTCTAGCACAACACCTCAAAGGCATTCATTCTTTTTCTGTCATCCTTAGTCATTCATTGTCCAAATCTATAATGCACAGCACGAAATTGAGAAGACCATAGCATGAATCAGATGCACCTTAATCTCTAGCCTGGCATCATCACTCTTCAGTACTCTGGAAAGGTCCCTGACAGCATATTTTCCTAATACAAATAATCTTTTGATTTCCTGACTCCTGGTTCCAGGAGTGTTGACTGTGGAGCCAAACAAGTTGCAATTGTTAACAATCTCAATCTCTTCTCCAGCTATCATGGCACTACCAATTTGCACCGTGGTGAGAATCTTTGTCTTCTTGAAATTGAGTTTCAACCTATATTGAAGACTGCAGTCCTTAACTTTTTGTAGCAAATGCTTCAAGTCATCTTCAGTTTTGGCAAGCAAGGTTGTGCCATCTGCTAGGTTGTTGTTGATGAGTCTTCCTCCAATCCTGATGCCACATTCTTCCTCATAAAGTCCAACCTCCCTAATGATGTGTTCCACATATAGATTGAAATGGTATGGTGACAAGACACATCCTTGATGCACTTTTTTTCCTGAGTTTTTAATATATTCGGATATTAGAACACACATTACACAAAACCTTAGTCCTTGTTTATGTAATAGTCAATCATAGCAAAAGAAAACTGCATTTCAGTCAGATAAGCATTTAAATATTGACTACAAGAAGATGAGTTGAAAGAGTCTTCTTGTTCCAATGAGATGATTCTTCTCAGTCATTAACAATTTTAATAAGAATTATAATATTCATTTTAAAAGTTAATTTTCTATACTGTTAGACATACTTTACATTAAGTTCATTTTGAAAAAAAGAAAAATTAAACTAATATAATTACTTTTTCCTTATTTCTCTGTTTCAAACATATGGTGCCACCCACAACGAGTTTACAATATACTGTAGTATCTATCATTCTTGCTAATTTCTATTTATTAGATAAGTTTATCCAAATATATATCTCCATGACAAGATATAATGATGTAGAAACATTAATGTGTATTAAAAACCTTCAGGAGAAGCTCCTAAGAAGGAAATTCACTTGGGTTATTCTGCTGAAACAATTATTGGATAAGTCCCTTCAATGTGGCAGTCTATCTACCTTGAAAAAGAGAAACAACAATAGGGGTATTTCAAGAAAGAAAAGACAAATCCAAAAGAGACTATTCTAAGGAAATGCTGCAACTATGGAATCTGATCCCTTTGAAGAAATATCCTCAGCAAAGAACACAAAAAAAGTAAAAATGCTCGGTATGTGTATAGGAGTTCCCAAGACCATCCCTAGGTTTGGAAGAATTCATAGACCTCACCATACAATTATATTATTATTGTTATATGCAATCAAGTCGTTTGTGACTCATAGCAACCCTATGTACAATAGCCCTGAACCCTGCTCTATCATGTGCCAATATTATTGTCTCTGAAACACCTACTCTCATTACCTCAGCCACTGAATCAATCTCATTGAGGGTCTCCCTCTCTCGTGCTGTTTCTTCGCCGTTTCCAAGTATTATTGTCCCTCTTCAAGGACTGGTTCCTCCTTGCAATATATCCAAACTATTTCAGATGAAGCCTTAGAATCCTTGCCTTCAAAAAGCAGCCTGGTTTCACCCTCTCTAGGATGAACCTTTTTGTTCCGCTGGCAATCTATGGTATATGTTATAGTCTTCTCCAGCACCACAACTCAGAGACATTAATTCTCTATCATCCCTAGTCATTGTCCAGCTTTCTGGTGCATAGCAAGTAATTGCAAAGACTATGGCCTGCTTAGTCTTCAGACTGACATTGTTGCTCTTCTGACATTGTAGAGCCAAACAAACTGAAGCTGTTAGCAATCTCAATATCTCAATCTCTGCCACATTCCTCTTCATACTGCAATACCTTTTAAAAATATTTTTATTGTACAATTATTATATACAGTAAAAATGTTTGGTATGTGCACAGGAGTTCCTGAGACCACCTTTTGGTTTGGAAAAATTTCTAGAAGTTATTATCTACTTATACTTTTATGATACAAGTATAGGCTTTATGAGGAGGAATGTGGCATCAAGATTGGAGGAAGACTCATCAACAACCGACATTATGCAAATGACACAACCATGCTTGCTGAAAGTAAAGAGGACCTTAAGCTCTTACTGCAGAAAGTCAAAGACTGCAATCTTCAATATGGATTGAAGATCAACATCAAGAAGACAAGGATTCTCACACAGGGCCAATTGGCAGTACCATGATGGATGAAGAAGACATTGAGGTTCTTAATAATTACAGTTTGCTTGGCTCCACAATCCACATTCTTGGCACCAACAGCCAAGAAATTGAAAGATGAATTGCATTAGGTAAATCTGATGTCAAGGACCTTTCCAGAGTACTGAGAAGCAATGATGTCATTCTAGAGACTAAGGTGAGCCTGATCCAGGCTGTGGTCTTCACAATTACATGAGAGAGCTGGACAATGACTAGGATAACAGAAAAATAATTGATGCCTTTGGGTTGCGGCTTTGGAGAAGAGTCTTGAACATACCATGGACCACCAAGAAAACAAATAAGTCTGTCTTGGAGAGGGTGAAACCAAGTTTCTCTTTGGAGGCTAGAACTCTGAAGCTCCACCTCACATACTTTAGGCATGTGGCCAGGAGGCACTGAACTTTAAAGAAGGACATCATGCTCAAAAGGGTGTCGAAACAGCTCAAGAGAGGAAGACACTGATGTGTTGATATAGTAACTAGGACAATGAAGATAGGTGTGTCAGAGTCAGTGAGACTAGCTCAGGACAGGGCAGGCTTCAGAGCTGTTGTACATAGAGTCATTATGAGTCGCAGGTGAGTCGACAGCACATAACAACAGCAGCTTTTTTTATTGGGAAAAATATTGCGGGTACAACGAGGTGAGGGTTGGGGGCAGAAGGGTGAGGATGGGTCAGGATGCAGTTGCAGAGCTGCACAGTTTGGTCGGTGGGGGGAGCAGGTGAAGGAAATGATGAGGGTCCAGTGGGGACCAGATGCTACAGAGGACTGACAAGCATTTTCCAATAGGTATTAAACCAACTGTC
>NW_006400290.1:129333-130869 GCF_000299155.1 Elephantulus edwardii
TCCAATGCATAGGTAATCGTCTTCTTTGGCCTGTCCAAGGAAACCCAAACCTGCAGATGGCGGGCATGCATCCCATCCCCCACCTCCTACGCAGGCAGCCAGCGGGGTGTGCCCCCCCACAGCGTGGGAGTCCTGCGGGAGGCACACGGCCCCCCCCCAGCATGGGCAGCCATTGGGGGCGTGCCCCCCCACCCCGCTGCATGGGCGCTCGGCGGGTGTGCAGCCCCTCTTGTGTGGGCAGCCGGCAGGCGCCCGCTTCCCCCACAGCCGCCATCTTGGCTCCAAGAATTCTCTCCAGACCTTGTGGTAGTGTGGTGGCTTCAATGTACCAGTCTTGAGGCAGGACAGTGTCCAGCATCCATCCTGGGTGAGGGAATCCATTCCTTCCGGCTATGGAAGCCTCATGGAGCTGCAGCAGTTGTTCGGCATGGCACGGGCTCTGCAGGGGGGGTTGAGAGCCACGAGACTCACCCATTTCTCCTTGGGAATCCTTGAATTCCTGTTGTTGAGCCTTGATCTTCACTGAGGGCCAGTCATCAACTGTTTAAGTGTTTAGTTATCAATAAGCCAAAGTCTGTTCAAGGCCATAATGGCCCTGCTTTAAGTGACTCACTGCTCCCGCAGCTCACCACGCTGTCTCTACCTCCGCCACCATCTTGGATCTCCCCAACAACAGCAGCTTTGCTCTATTATGGTGAAAGATACATGAAAAAAACTTAAAAAGGAAAGCCGCATATGGATCAAACTTCATTGGAAACCAGGTGCAATCTTCTAAGAGTCATCTTCCAATGGAGTTCCCTTTGTTGTTGTTAGGTATAGTCAAGTCTACTACAGGATAAGTTTCATTCAACCAGCACTGACCCATTACAACAGATATAAAGTGCTATATCTCCAGGAAGTGTAACAAAGAATGTCCAGGAGTGGGGGTTTTTTGGCAGTTTGCCACCTGGCTCCCTTTGTCTAGCATGCACCAAAATCCCAGATTTTCACATCTATATGAAGCAATTGAAAATATCATTACATGGGTGGTGTGAAACTGGATTACAGTTTTTTTAAAAAAAATACTGCCACCACTCATATGTCAGTTTGATAGACTGGTATACTGGTATGTAGTTTGAAGCTGGAAGTTATGATACCAGTATTTTAAATATCAGCAAGGTCACATATGATGGAGAGGTTCCAATAGAGCATCCAGACTAAGAATCACGACCAGTCATTACTTCTTAAATAATAGTTGCTGCTGCATTTTTGCTGTTGTTAGTTGTTTTTGAGTCAATGATGACTCATAGTGATACTATGAACAATAGCTCTGAACCCTAACCTGTACCATGCTCATCATCTCTAATATACCTGAGCCTATTTGGAGAACAACCACTTGACCAACTGACTGGAAGAGATCTACATTTGTTCCCAATCCAAAGAAAGGTGACCCAACTAAATGTGGAAACTACAGAACAGTGTCATTGATTTCACATGCAAGCAAGATTCTACTGAAGATTATCCAAAAACGATTAGAACAGCACATCAGCAGAGAAC
>NW_006400290.1:131879-143132 GCF_000299155.1 Elephantulus edwardii
GGGAGGGTGGAGGGACAGCGCAGGAGGGGAAGACCCTCTATGAGATGGATTGATTCGGTGACTGGGGTAATAGGGATGTGTGTGTCAGAGGCAGTGCGGTTGGCACAGGATAGAGCAGGGTTTAGGGCTGTTGTGCATAGGGTCGCTATGAGTCGCAAACGACTCGACGGCACATAACAACAACAACAACATTGTTATAGACATTGTCTCAATCTATCTGAGACAGGTGAGGGACTTCTCTCTTTTGCTGACCCTCCCTCCACCTTTACAAGCATGATGTCTTCTCCAAGAACCAGCCCCTCCTAACAACATGCCCTAAATATGTGAGACGAAGCTTCACCATCCTTGCCTCCAAAGAACTCTCTGACTGCACTTTCTCCAAGACATTTGTTGTTCTCTTGCCTGTCCACAGGATATTCTGTACTATTCTCCAACACCATAACTCAAAGGCATCAATTCTTCTGTAATTTTTAGTCACAAATAAATAAATTTACTGACTGCTGATGCAAAAGGTGTCGATTGTGGGTCCAAGAAAGAGGAAATCATTGGCAATTCGAATCTTCTCTTACGTTTTTGCCTATCGGCCCAGTGATGAGAATTTTTGTCTTCTTGATGTTGAGCTGTAATGCATATTAAAGGCTGCAATCTTTTAATTTATCCAGAAACAGGCACTCAAAAATCCTATAAATAGTAGCAGAATATTGCTTGATACCATGCTGGAAGTAATATATAGTTAATGTCAATGAAAGTCACAAAAATCTACATGCTTCTAACATTTTAAAAGTGTAATTTCTTGATAAATCTAAGCTGAAAAAGGAGACATTCTGATCTAGATACCAGAATACTCCAAATATTACAAAGAAATTAACCTGCAACATCAGCTACCAAAATGAAACATAACCAGCTCTTGATTAAAATGTTCCTAATATCATTATCAGAAAACTATAAAATTCACAAAGCGGTTTCACATATATGATTTTATATGATTCATATTCAGTGAGTTATTATTAACATACTACTATATATAGATTTTCAACAAGGAAACACAACCCTGCTTGTTGAAACTGAGGAGGACCTGATGCACTTGTTGCAGAGGGTCAAGGACTGCAGCCTCCAATATGGATTGAGGCTCAATGTCAAGAAGACAAAGATTCTTACCATGGAACCAATTGGCAGCATCAGAATGTATGGTGAAGAGATTCAGATTGTTCACAGCTTTAGTTTGCTTAGCTCCACAGTCAACATTCTTGGCACCAGCAGCCAGGAAATTAAAAGACGTATTATGATGGGAAAGTCTGCTGTTAGGGACCTCTTCAAAGTACTGAAGAACAATGGTGTGTCTTTGGTGACTAAGGTGCATCTGATACAGGCCATTGTTTTGCAATACTTGTTATGCATCAGAGAGTTGAACAATGACTATGGAGGATAAAAGGAGAATTGATGCCTTTGAGGTGTTAGTGCTGGAGAATAGTATTGAGGGTACCATGGACTGCTAAGAAAACAAACAGATTCATCCTGGAGAGTGTTAAACCAGGTTGTTTCTTGAAGGCAAGGATTCTGAGGCTTCGTGTAACATACTTTTGACATGTTGTAAGGAGGAACTGGTCCTTAGAGAGGAACATTGTGCTTGGGAGGGTGGAGGGACAGTGCAGGAGGGGAAGGCCTTCTATGAGATGGATTGATTCAGTGACTAGGGTAATCTGGATGGGTGTGTTGGAGACAGTGTGATTGGCACAGGGCAGAGCAAAGTTTAGGGCTGTTGTACATAGGGTCCCTATGCAAGAGACTCGATTACACATAACAACAACAACAAACCAAGACAAAATGACTCGTTTAAGTCACAAAGCTAAAACATGTGACAGATCCTTAGAATCAATACCATGATCTTTTCATATGCCCTCTGAGAGAAAAAGGGTGAGCGCTCTAGAAAGTTTAAAATAATGCAGACATTTAAAAGTTTCAAATTACCTTTTCCAACTGTTCTTGTATCCTCTGGAGTTCTTCCATTCTCTGTCTCTCTTTTTCTTGCATTTCCAACTCTAGCTGAAATGCCAGCTGTTGCTAAATAAAAATACATGTTTTATATTAAAGTCAGATGAATTGAAAGAAGTTACTTGTATCATTCTGACACATTCCAGGATAAGTAAGTTAACACTGCTGTCATGGGGTGACAATTTTTGACTCATAATCATACTATGTGACAGAGTAGAACTGACAGAGTATTTTCTTGGCTATTATCTTCAAGAATTCAAATTTGCAAAGAACCAAGATGGTGGTGGTGGAGGAAACAGTGTAAGTAGCTAGAGGAGCAGTAAGCTGCATAGAAACAAGCCACGAGGGAGACCAATGCAGCACACAGGGACCGATGCAGTTTGACATGGACAGTAAAAATTTGAGTCAGAACTTTTATTAAAATAATTAGTTTGGGAGCTACAGGAGCAGCATGCCAGAGGCCCTGACAGAAGTGGCCAACTGAACTGCTGTGGGCCCCACCTGCAAGGAGAAAGCAGATCCGTGGGAAATTGACTGAGTTTTATTAAGCCTTTCCTATTGGCCAGGAGCAAGAGGATCAGTAGGAATTTTACTGAGTTTTCTTGGTTGACTGAGTTTTCTTGGGCCCCACCAACCAGCCAGGAGTGAGTGGGTCAGGAGGAATTTGACTGAGTTTTCATAAGCCCTGCTGACCCACCAGTAGTGAGCGGGTCAGTGAGAATTTGACTGAGTTTTCTTAAGCCCCACTGGGCCCAAGGTCTGACTGGGGTGGGGGCCATTGGGCAAGGCACCTACATGAGGGCCACTGGGCAGGGTCACTGAGCAAGAGCCACTGGGTGGGAGATGGGCAGCTGGAATTTGAGCAGGGATCCCACTCGTGAGCACACCCAGACACTGAAATTTGAGTGAGGTCCCCACAAGTGGCTGAACTGTCCCTTTGGTTGCCCCACCCCACCCCTTGTGCCTGCTCCATCACCATTCAGCTCCACACCCTTGCCTACAAATCCAGTCAATCAACTTGCCTTTAATCCGGAGCACCTTGATCTGACTTAGTTACAAGAGGCTGCTTTCACAAGCATTGAAATGAAACTTTCCTTGAGTCAGAAGTTCAGAGAGAAACAAAGGCAGGGTAGCTGCCCCACCAATTTCTACAGCATTGTCTTCAGATCAAGAACTTATCAATGTCAGAAAAGAAGCTAGCTATCTCACACCCTACACAAGCACAAAGTAAGATGTCACCCTCCCAAAAGATGACACAGTATCAATGGATTTCCTGAAACCAGAAAGTTGGATGAAACACAGAATTTAAAAGAACAATGATTGAATATTTTCAATGGGTAAAACCCAAACTTGAACAGTGTCCCAAACAGGACACTGCAAACAAAAACCAGGAGAGCTTAAAAAAAAAATCCAAAACAATGCAGATAAAATGAGGCATTAGTGGCACTGGAAAAACAAGAAACCACGTTCAAAATTATGAGGTCCAATGTTTCAGATGCTATCAACATAATGGAGTGACACATGAGCAGAGTTGAATAGGTGGAACACAGAACCAGTGAAATAAAACATAGAATTGTCACCACTGCTCTGCTAGAGCAAAAAGCAGAATCATAAAGGAAGGAAAAAGAAGGAAACCTAAGAATAATGTGGGACACCATCAAGAGAAATAGCATGCACATCATCAGGATCCCAGAGAAGAAAGAAGCAAGCAAAGGCATTGAAAAAGTTGTGGAAGAATTACTAGAGGAAAATTTCCTATGCATAATGAAGAATGAGAGAATATATATTCAAGAAGCTGAGCAAACACCATGTAGAATAGACCCCAAAAGAAAAACACCAAGGCATATCATAGTCAAATTTTCCAGAAGATAAGGAGAGAATTTGGAAAGCAGTGACAGAGAAACAAAGAGTAACCTATAAGGAAGAGCAGATAAGTTTAACTGCAGATTTCCCAGCAGAAACCAGGCAAGCAAGAAGATAGTGGGAGGACATATATCAAACACTCAAAGAATATAAACTGTCAACCAAAAATACTGTACTCAACAACATTGTCCATTAAATATAAAGGAGAGATAAAGATAGTCTAAGAAAATCAGAATGTAAGAGAGTTTGTAGAAGAAAAAAAAAAAACCCAACATTGCAGGAAACACTGAAACACTGAGAGATGTTCTTACAGAGGTGTTACAGAAAGCAGCATGGACCAAAGTAACGAGCAACAACACCAAAAAGAACAAAAAAACGATAGCAATAAAACTCTACCTTTCAATAATCACACTGCAAATGAATGGTTTGAATGCACAATTGAAGAGAAAAAGACTAGCAGATTAGATTTAAAAAAACCAAAACAACAAAATCCATCAATATGCTGTCTACAAGACACACCTGAAAAATGAAGATAAAGAAAGACTAAAAATAAAAGGATGGGAAAAAAAATATACCAAGCAAATGGAAACCAGAAAAAAATAATCTCTGATAAAATAAATTTCAATGCAAAAACCAACACGAAGGAAAAGGAAGGTCAAGAGGACATAACTATAATAAATATCTATGCACCAAATGAAAGACCTCCCATCGACAAACAAATGGATACGGAAGCTCTGATATATTCACACAATGGAATACTACGCTGCAGTGAAACACAAAAAACTGGATGACCCTGGAGGACGTTGTTGTTGTTGTTAAGTGCCTTCAAGTTGTAGGTGACTCATAGTAATCCTATGAATGAAAGACCTGAACGCTTGTACAACTTTCATCCTTTCTCCAGGTTCATAGGATTTCTGGAGGCAAGCTATTTCAGAAGTGGATGTCACTCCTGCTTCCAAGCTTGTTTGAATCTGGGAGCTCCACCAAACACTATAACCATTATCACATTTGACACATCAGTCACAGTGTTTAGCTTCACAGCAACCACGAATTATCTCTTTTCAGCAAGTGGACAGACCAGGGCTAGATGACCTAGAAGAATGTTTCACCAAAAACAATTAAAAACGGGTTTGAGGGTCATGGATTAAAGTCCACCCACCATTGGATTGGTAGCATCACTTTCTGTCCACTAGACCAACTAATCTCTCTCTATGCTGTTGTTGTTGTTGTTGTTGTTGTTGTTGTTAAGTGCCATCAAAATGTAGGTGACTGATGGCGACTCTATTAATGAAAGATCTGAACGCTTCTATAACTTTTATCCTTTCTCCAGGTTCATAGGGTTTCCAGAGGCAAGCTATTTTGGAAATGGATGTCACTCTTTGGAGGACATTATGCTGAGCAAAATATTTCCGTCACAAAGGACAGATACTGTGCGCCACTGCTGCAGCCATTGTCCAGCCCTGGTGCTGCTGAGGCCCCTTTAGGACAGCCCGTGCTGAACAGACTCCGGGAGGATTTACCCTGGAGCTGGGGACCGAGAAACTGGCCCCCGCCCCTGGGTGGACCAGAGGTCGAGAAATCCCAGATTCCCCGGAGGTACTGATTCTGATCCCCTCTTCTGAAGCGCTGCCCTCATGAGACAGCAAAGATCCCGAGGCCTCCAAGGTGAGCAGTGTGTTCCTAATCTGGGGTCCTAGAGACTGTTTGGCTGGACCCCTACCAGCTTCATGAAATCCCCAAATGCCCAAAGATGGGGGCGAGGTGGGGGGCAATAAAACGTCTTCTGAAGGGGAAAACAAACAAACAAACAAGACAGACACTGCATAATGCCACTGTTGTAAAATGGGACTAACATCAGGGTTGAGGTGAGACTGAGAAAAGGGGGACAAATAATGTATACTGCATTGAAACAGATGAGGGCGAGAACTCTTTAAAAGCGATAGATGATTAGGTATTATTATCATGACTGGAGTCCAGAATGAAGGCTGCATAGTGGAATGGACATGTGGGGAGCGATTGTATAACAATGAAAGAATTTTTCTTTTACTTTTCCATAAGAAGAACGAATTGTGGAGGGAGAGGTGAGAAGGGAGAAAAAATGCAATAATGAATGAATGAAAATCCAAAGTCTCTGTAAATGTTCATTAAAATGTTTTTTTTTAAAGGAGTGGGGGGAGAAAGAAATACCTGCAAAATATATAAAGCAAACATTAATAAAACGGAAAAAAGAAATAGACAACACTACTATAGCAGTTGGAGACTTCAATACACCACTCTCAAGAAAAGATAGAACTACCAGAAAAAAAACCTCAACAAAGATGTTAAAGAATTAAACCACACAAAAATCCAAGTCAAGTGAGAGAAGATCTTCACCCTGAAACCCACAGCATTCCTTTTCAGCAGGAAGTAGCTAAGAGAATACGACATCCCCTTTTCCTTATGAATCAGGGTGAAGTTTCTCTCAGGGAGGAGTGATAGGGAATGGCAAAGGACACACTGACAAAGGAGATTAATCAGAACTGGCTTTGACAAGCACTGTGGCAATTGGACAATTAAAACAGACATTCGTGGGGGGGGGAAGAAGAACGAACTGGGGCGGAGGGTAGAGAAAACAGTGCAACAATGGATGAATGAGAACCCAAAATCTCTGTAAATGTTCATTAAAACTAAAAAAATTTAATAATAATTAAAAAAATCCAACTCAACCTCATTAATATTTATGGGCTAATGCACAAAAAAATAAAACCCCACAGTATAACTTCTTCTCCAATGTGCACAGAGCATTCTCCAGAACAGATCACATTTTAGGTTACAAGGCAAGCATCAATAAATTCAATAATATAGAAATAATACAAAGCATTTTCTCAGACCACAATGCTACAAAATTAGAAATTAATAACAACAGGATAAAGGAGGGAAAAAAAACCCATACATTTGGAAGCTAAGCAACACCTTGCTTGAACCTGAGTGGATACTAAAAGAAATAAAAATGAAATGAAAAAGTTTCTTGAAACAAATAACAATGAAAACACAACTTGTCAAAACATCTGGGAAATAGCCAAAGCAGTACTCAGAGGACAATTTATATAGCAATAAACAAACATATCAAAAGGCAGGAAAAAATTACCATTGACTCTTTAACCCAACATCGTCAACAAATTGAAAAAGAATAGCAAGAAAACCCGACACCCTCTAAAAAAACAGAAATTATAAAAATTAGAGCAGATATAAATGAAATAGAAAATTTAAAAAAATTGAAACCATTGGCAAAATTAGGAATTGGTTCTTGAAAAGGTCAATAAAATCGACAAACCACTAGCAAAACTAACAAATGAAAAGATGGAAAAGACACAAATAGTCCAAATAAGAGATAAAATGGGCAATACCAACTAAAATAAAAATGCTAACACTGGAATATTAGGAAAAACTGTACACAAACAAATGTGAAAACCTAGAGGAAATGGACAGATACTTAGAAATTCACAATCTACTTAAACTGACACCAACCGAAACTGAACACCTGAACAGACCCATTACAAAAGAAAAAAATTGAAAAAGAAATAAAACAACTTCCAGCCAAAAAAAGTCCTGGACCAGATTGTTTAAAAAGTGAATTTTATCAAACATCCAGAGAAGACCTGTCACCAATTCTACATAAAATATTTCAGAAAACATAAGAAGATGGAATTCTCCCAGACTAATTCTATGAAGCAAACATAACCTTGATATCAAAGCCAGGAAAGACAGCACCAAAATAGAAAACTATAAGCCAATATCTTTCATGAACATGGATACAAAAATTCTGAATAAATTCTTGGCCAATTAAGTCCAATTATACATCAAAAAAGTAATTTACCATGACCAAGTGGAATTCATAACAGGTATTCCAGGATGGTTCAACATAAGGAAAACAATCAATGTAATTGATCACATTAACAAAGCAAAGAACAAGAACCACATGATCCTATCAATTGATGCAGAAAAGGCCTTTGACAAAATCCAACAACATTTCCTCATTGAAATAATCAACAAAATAGGATTAGAGGAAAATTTCGTCAACATAGTAAAAAGTGTATATGCAAACCTGAGAGCCAACATTGTTCTCAATGGAGAGAGATTAAAGGTATTCCCCTTGAGAACAGGAACTAGGCAAGGATGTCCACTATTTCTCTTTGCAGACGATATGGCAATATATTTAGAAAACCCTAAAGACTCAGCAAGAAAACTACAGGACAGCAAAGTGGCAGGATACAAGATCAACATGCAAAAATCAATTGGATTTCTCTACAGTGACAAGGAGAATATAGAAATGGAGCTAAGAAAAACGATACCCTTCACAATAGCTAATCACAAGATTAAATACTTGGGAGTAAATCTAACCAGAAGCACTAAAGATCTATTCAAAGAAAATTACAAAACATTATTACAAGAAACAAAAAGAGACCTGGAGAAGTGGAAGAAGATCCATCGCTCATGGATGACAATGCTTGCAAAGGCAATTTACACGTTCAATGCAATCCCAATACAAATACCAATTTCATTCTTCAATGAGATAGAAATGGCAATCTCCAATTTCATTTGGAATGGAAAAAGGCCCCCAATAAGCAAAGCACTCCTTAAAAAGAGAAACAAGGTAGGAGGCATCTCATTTCTTGATTTAAAATCCTACTACACTGCTGTGGTGGTCAAGACAGCGTGGTACTGGTACAATGACAGACACATAGATCAAAGGAATAGAATTGAGAATCCAGAAATCAGTCCATTCACCTATGGTCAACTGATTTTTCACAAGGAGATGAAATCAGTTAAGTAGGGAAATGACAGCCTTTTCAAAAAACGGTGCTGGCAAAATTGGAAAACTATTTGTAGAAAACTCAAGCAAGATCCACACCTCACACTATACACAAAAACCAACTCAAAGTGGATCATGGACCTAGGACTAAAACCAAGGACTATAAACTTCATTAAAGAAAAGCTTGGCAGAACTCAGAAGTTCTGATCCACAACATATAGTCTTCCACGCATCCTGAAAAATACGGAGGGATAAAATAGATGCATGGAACCTTCTAAGAATCACATCCCTACAAATATACAAAAAGTTCTCTAACAGGGTAAAAAGGGAAGCCACAGACTAGGAAAAAATATTTGGTAATGACATGTCAGATAAGAGGCAAAAAGAATAAAAACAGTGTATATGAACTAGGGATATTGTAGCTGATGTTAGATGGATCTTGGCTGAAAGAAAGGAGTACCAGAAGAATGTTTATCTTTGTTTCATTGATTATGCAAAGGCATTTGACTGTGTGGATCATAACAACTGTGGCTAACTCTGAGAGGAATGATAATCCCAGAACACTTGATTGTGCTAATGCAAAACCTATACTTGGACCAGGAGATAGTCATCAGAACAGAGCAGTGAAACACTGCATGGTTCAAAATTGGGAAGGGTATATGCCAGGGCTGTATCCTGTCTCCATACCTTTTCAATCTTTATACAGAACAGATTATCCGGGAGCCTGGGCTCTATGAGGAAAAATGTGGCATCAGGATTGGAGGAAGAATCATCAACAATCTGCGTTATGCAGATGACATAACCTTGCTTGCTGAAACTGAAGAGGACATGAAGCACTTGTTGTAGAAGGCTAGGGACTGCAGTCTTCAGTATGGATTGACTCAATATCAAGAAAACAAAAATTCTCACCACTGGGCCGATAAGCTGTGTCATAATGGTGAAGAGATTGAGATTGTTCACAGTTTTGGTTTGCTTGGATCCACAGTCAACACTCTTGGCACTAGCAGCCAGGAAATTAAGAGACATATTGTGATGGGAAAGTCTGTGGTTAGAGAGCTTTCTAAAGTTCTGAAGTGCAAAGATGTCAGTGTGGAGACTAAGGTGCGCATGATACATGCCATAGTCTTTGCAATCACTTGCTATGCATCAGAGAGCTGGACAATGACTAGGAGAATTGATACCTTTGAGCTGTGGTGTTGAAGAAGAGTATTGAATCATGGACTGCTAGGAAAATGAACAGGTTTGTCCTCAAGATAGTGAAGCCGGGCTGCTCCTTGGAAAAAAGAATTCTGAAGCTTCGTCTTGACATACTGTGGACATGTAGCAAGGAGGGACCAATCCTTGGAGAGGACGTCATGCTTGGGAGGGTGGAAGGACAGCTCAGGAGAGGAAAATCCTCAATGAGATGGATTGATTCAGTGATTGGGGTAATAATGGGGGCAGTTGTGTCATAGATGGTGAGATTGGAACAGGATAGGGCAGAGTGTAGGGCTGTTGTACATAGGGTCACTATGAGTTGCAGGTGATGCAATGGCACATAACAACAATAACAGCATATGAACTTTATGAACCTTGTATGTAAATGAGAATAAAATAAAAAATTTTAATAATAATTTAAGGAAGTGAACAGAAGATTTCAAAGGGCAGCACGGGAAGACAAAGCAAAGTAATATGAAATGTGCAAAGAACTGGAGTCTGAAAATCTAAAGGACCGAATTCACTCAGTATTTCTTAAGCTGAAGGAACTAAAGAACACATTCAAGCCTCAAACTGCAATACTTAAGAATGCTATGGGCAGAATATTGAATGATCCAGGAAGCATCAAAAGAAGATGGAAAGAGTATACAGAGTCACAGTACCAGAAAGAATTGGCTGACACAGAAATATTTCAAGAAAAAAACATAAGATCAAGAGGCAACGGTGATGAAGGAGGTAGTTCAGGCTTCTCTAAAGGACTTGGTAAAAAATAAAGCACCAGGAATTGATGTAATGCCAGTTGACTTATTTCAAGAAACAGATGCTGGATGTGCTCAGCAGATTGTGTCAAGAAATCTGGAGGACAACTACTTGGCCAACTGACTGGAAGAGATTCATTTTTATTCCCATTCCAAGCAAAACCCTAGATAGATTAATTGATTTCAGGTTTTGTGATTCTATTTCATTGATCGATATGCCTGTCACTGTACCAGGACCATGCTATCTTGATAACTACAGTTCTGGTCAAAGGCTGTGAGGCATCCTCCCCTGTTTCTTTTTTGAAGTAGTGCTTTGTTTATTTGGGCTCTCTTTCCTGTCAAGGCAAAATTGGAAATTTCCTTTTACATATTGTTGAAGAATGGAATTGATACCTGTATTGGGATTGCATTGCACTTCTAGATTGTTTTTAATAAAATTGTCATTTTTTTCTTTTTTTAATTAGTTTTAATGAACATTTACAGGGATTTTGGGTTTTCATTCCTTCATTGCTGCACCATTCTCTCTACTCTCCTCCCCAGTTTGTTCTTCTTCCCCCGCCATCTGAATGTCTGTTTTAATCGTCCAATTGCCACAGTGCTTGTCAAAGTCAGTTCTGATTAATCTCCTTTGTCAGTGTGTCCTTTGCCATT
>NW_006400290.1:143547-145102 GCF_000299155.1 Elephantulus edwardii
TATACATTATTGAACCCATCTTACTCAGTCTCACCCCAACCCCGAGGTTAGTCCCATTCTACAACAGTGGCATCATGTAATATTTGTCCTTTTGTGACTGGGATATTTCACTCAGCATAATGTTCTCCAGAGTCAATATCATGATATTTTCATGATATTGAGTCTTCGTATATTCTTACATTTCTTTTTTTTTCTTGCAGTAATGGTTTGTAATAGATATTTTGTATCTCTAGTAAGATTTGTTGCCAAGTATTTCATCCTGTAATTGGCTATTGTAATTAGTATTACTTTTCTTAGCTTCTTTTCTATGTTCTATTTGTTGCTGTAGAGAAATCCAAATGATTTGATATGTTGATCTTGAATCCTGCTACTTTGCTGAATTGGTCAAGTATGTCCAAAATTCTTCTTATTAAACATTTCGAGTTTTCTAGGTATCATCATCTGCACACAGAGATAGTTTTTTTGTTTTGTTTTGTTTTGCTTTGTTTTAATCTCCTCCTCTTTGCCATTTTGGATGCTTCGTATTACCTTCTCTTGCCTTATTGCTCTCATTAAGAGTTCCAATATAACAGTGAACAAGAGTGTGGATTTTTGTTTGATAGTAAGTTTTTTTGTTTTGCTCCCTTTCCCCCTGCCCCCCCTATATTCTTAGTCATCATTCTCATAACTTTTTTCCTTTTTCTTGTAGGTTCTTAGTCATAATTCTATATTCTTAGTCATCATTCTAATAACCTTTTTCCTTTTTCTTGTAGGTTCTCAATTTTTTTTCCCTTTCTTTCTCTCTTATTCTTTTGCTGCTTCTTCTCTTTATTATTTTCCTTTGCTTTGTGCCCCTCAGAGTTTTGAGTTTTCTATTTTTTTTAAGTGTCCCATCTTTTCGAGTTTGGGGGATGCCTTCTGTTGTTTTGGTTTGCATTGTTTGTTCTCCTTTTTTTGTCTCATTTAAACAAGCAGCAATATCATCCAGCCATATATTCACCCCCTAAAATTTTGGCCATCCAGCTAGAGCAAAGACTGAGTCCAGCTCAGTTTGAATGATTGAAGACTCCAACAAACATCAGCAGAGAACTGTATATTCACCACCATCCTCTATCACATCCACCACAAGTTGGGAAATATTAAAAAGTATCAAACTAGAAAGCAACGAAACACATTCACTTGACTCAGTCAGCTATATCAGTACAAAATAAGACAAAGAAAACAACACCATGATGATATTTCAGAGGTACCAGATAACTTCATATTGGTTAAAAAAAACAAAATAAAACAAAACAAACAAAAACAAAAAATTCCCACTGGAGAAGATGAAATAAAGTTATCAAAACACAGAAACATAAAATCTTTCAGAGAGTGTGCAACAATTAATTTTTTAAATAAGTAAAGACTGTGTGGCAGGAAGCAGGACTGAGAGGCAAGAAACAGGACTGCACCACCAGCGCTGCTCCCACAGTTATTTTTTTAAATATTTTAATTTATTTATTTTTCATTTCAATGAACATCTACAGAGATTTTGGAATTCCATTCATTCATTGTTTCACCCTTCTCCCCGCCCACC
>NW_006400290.1:145811-160989 GCF_000299155.1 Elephantulus edwardii
GCTCCTCTCCTTGAAAAGCAAAAGAAAAACTCCCTCATTGGTACACAATCCCTCCGCACCTCCCCAAACTGCACCCCCTACCCCCAAATATAATCCACTCTGCAACCCTCATTGCATACTCCTATGACAAAAATAATGCCCTAAAATATAACACTTTTAGACTATTCTCTCCCCCATAGACTTCAATGCCATAAACACATTTCATCCAGTTTTTCTCAGTCTTACCCCCACCCCAATGCCAGCCTCACTCTACAACAGTGGCCCTTTTAACTCAAGTAACAGGAAGGTCCTGGGAACCTCAATAGAGGGGAGAAGATATTTCTAAAAGGGAACAACAGGCTTATTCTTTGGTCATTGAAGTACTTTGGGGGGGGGGGCTGCCTTGCTTGACCACACAGGACCCCTTAGCTCAAGCAAAAGAGAGGTCCTGAGAAACCACTTCCATAAGGAAACAACAGGCTTCCTCCTCAGTCATTCAGGAACTGGGGGGTGTGGCGGGGGCGGGGAGAACTGCTGTCCAAATTGACCAAGCAGGACCCCTCAACTCAAACAACAAAGAGGTTCTGGTCACCTCAGTGGAGCCAAGAAGCCACTCCCAGAAGGAACAACAGACTTCCTCCTCTATCATTCAGGTACTTAGGGGTCAAAGCTGCTGTCTAGTTTTGCTACAGGGGACCCCTTAAATTAAGCAACAGGGATATCCTGGGCACCTTGATGGAGTTGAAAAACCTCTTCCAGAAGGGAACAACAGGTTTCCTTCAATGTCAATCAAGTACTTTGGAGGAAAAATTGCTGTCTAGCTTGAACACGTGGGACTGCTTAACTCAAGCAACAGGGAGGTCCTGGGCACCTTGACGCAGGCAGAAGCCACTTCCAGAAGGGAACAACAGGCTTTCTCCTCTGTCATTCAGGTAACTGGGTAGGGGGTGGGGAACTGCTGTCTTGTTTGACCACGTGGGACACATCAACTCAAATAAAAAGGAGGTCCTAGCCACCTCAACGGTGGTGAGAAGCAACTTAACTTCCAGAAGGGAACAACAGGCTTCCTATCCTGTCATTCAGATACTATGCGGGGGGCGGGGGGGGATACTCTCTAGCTTGACCACATGGGACCTTTTAACTCAAGTAACAGGGAGGTCCTGGACACCTCGATGGAGGTGAGAAGCCACTTCAAGAAGGAACAACAGACTTCCTCCTTGTCATTCAGGTCCTTTAAAGAAAAAGCTACTGTCTAGCTTGACCACAAAGGACCCTTTAAATCAAGCAACAGGGAGATCCTGGACATGTCAAAAAAGGCAAGTGCCAGAAGGGAAAAACAGGCTTCCTCTTCTGTGATTCTGGTACTTTGTGGGGAAAACTGCTGCCTGGCTTAGTCACATGGGAATACTTAACTCAAGCAATATGGAAGTCCTGGGCACCTTGACGGAGGGGAGAAACCACTTTAAGAAGGGAACAAGAGGCTTCATCATCTGTCATTCAGGTACTTTGGGGGGAAAATCCTGTCTAGCGTTAGCACATGTGACCACTTAACTCAAGCAATAAGGAGGTCCTGGACAGCTCAAAGGAGGCCAGTAGCCACTCCCAGAAGGGAACTACAGGCTTCCTCCTCTGTCATTCAGGTACTTTGAGGGGGGGAAAGTGCTCTCTAGCTTGATCATGTGGGACCTTTTAACTTAAAAAACATCGAGGTCCTGGAAACCTTGACAGAGGTGAGAGAAGCCACTTCCAGAAGAAAACAACAGGCTTCTTCCTCCTCCACCATTCAGGTGCTTTGGGGGGAAAACTGCTATCTAGTTTGACCACACAGGACCCCTTAAATCAACCAACAGTGAGGTCCTAGGCACCATGAGGGAGGCAACCACTTCCAGGAGGGAAGAACAGGCTTCCTACTCTGTTGTTCAGGTACTTAGGGGGAAACTGCTGTCTTGTTTGACCACATGGGACACTTTAACTCAAGCAACAGGGAGGTTCTGGGAACACCAACAGAGGCAAAGAGCCAAGTTCAGAAGGGTACAACAGGTTTCCTTCTCTGCCATTTAGGTACTTTAGGGGAGAAACTGCTGTCTAGCTTGACTATGTAGCACTCCTTAACTCAAGCAACAGGTAGGTCCTGGGAAACTCGACAGAGGCAAGAAACAGTTTCCTCCTCTGTTATTCAGGTACTATGGGGCGGGCGGGGGGGGGGGGAATGTTGTCTAGCTTCACCACCTGGAACCTTTTAACTCAAGCAACAGGGAGGTCCTGGATACCTCAGTGGAGGGGAGAAGCCACTTCCAAAAGGGAACAACAAGCTTACACGTTGGTCACTGCAGTACTTGGGGGTGGGGGGGGAAGGGGATTGCCTTGCTTGACCACACAGAACCCCTTAACTCAAGCAACAGAGAGGTGCTGGGCATCTTAAGGAAGGTGAGAAGCCACTTCCAGAAGGGAACAGTGGGCTTCCTCCTCAGTCATTCAGGAACTTGGGGGGTGTGTGTGTGTGGGGGGGAACTGCTGTTCAAATTGACCATGCAGGACCCCTCAACTCAAACAACAGGGAGGTCCTGGGCACCTCAACAAAGGCAAGAAGCCACTCCCAGAAGGGAACAACAGACTTCCTCCTCTGTCATTCAGGGTTTTTTGAGGGGGAAATACTATCTGGCTTGATCACATGGGATCTCTTAATTCAAGCAACAGGAAGGTCCTGGGTACCTTGAGGGAGGCAAGAAGCCACTTCCAGGAAGGAACAATAGGCTTCCTCCTTTGTCATTCAGGAACTTTTGTGAAAAACTATTCTCTCAATTGATGTCATGGGACTCATTAACTCAAGCCACAGGGTGGTCCTGGGCACCTTGATGTAGAGGAGAAGCCCCTTCCAGAAGGGAACAATGAGCTTCCTTCTCTGTCATTCAGTTATTTTGAGAGTAAAAAAGGCTGTCTAGTTTGACCAAGAGGGACATTTTAATTCAAGCAACATGGGGGTCCTGGGCACTTCGACAGAGATAAGAAGCCACTTCTAGAAGGGAACAACAAGTTTGAGGGGTAAACGTCTGTCTAGCTTAACAATGAAGGATTCCTTAACTCAAGCAGCAGGGAGGTCCTGGGCACCTAGATGTAGGTGAAAAGTCATTTCCAGAAGGGAACCAGCAGGCTTCCTCATCTATAATTCAAGTACTTTGGGGAAAACACAGCTATCTAGCTTGACCACAAGGGACCCCTTAACTCAAGCAGCAACAAAGTCCTGGGCACCTCAACGGAGGAGAGAAACCACTTCCAGAAGGGAATAACAGACTTCATCCTCTGTCATTCAGGTATTTTGGAGGGGAAAACTGCTGTCTAACTTTATACTGAAAACTCTTTAAATCAAGCAACAGGGAGGTCCTGGGCACAACGATGGAGGCAAGAAGCCTATTCCAGAAGGAAAAAAACAGGCTTCCTCCTGTGTTGTTCAGGTACTTTGGGGAGGGGGGAAATATTGCAAAACTTGACCACACAGGGCCCCTTAACTGAAGCAACAAAGAGGTCCTGAGCACCTTGAGGGAGTCGAGAAGCCATTCCCGGGAAGGAACAGGCTTCCTCCTTTGTCATTTAGGTATTTTTGTGAAAAACTACTGTCTAGGTTGACATTGTGGGATTCCTTAACTCAAGCAACAGGGTGGTCCTAGACACCTTGAGGGAGTCAAGAAGCTACTTCCAGAAAGGACAATGGTCTTCCTCCTCTGCCATTCAGGTACTTTGGGAATAAAAGGCTGTCTAGCTTGACCACAAGGGACCTTTAAGATGAGAAGCTACTTCTAAAAAGTAACAATAGGTTGGGGAAAAAACTGCTGTCTAGCTTAACTACGAGGGACCCCTTAACTCAAGCAGCAGGAAGGTTCTGGACACCTCAAAGAAGGCAAGAAGCCATTTCCAGAAGAAACAAAAGGTTACCTTCTCTATCATTCAGGTATTTTAGGGAAATCACTGCTGTCTAGCTTGAGAACACGGTATCCCTTAATCCAAGCAACAGTTAAGTCCTGGACACCTCAATGGAGGCAAGAAGCCACTTCCAAAACAGAACAACAAGTTTTCTCCTTTGTCATGCAGTTACTTTGGGGAGAAAACTACTGTCTAGTTTCATCACACCTGACCCCTTAACTAAAGCAACAGGAAAGTCATGGGCACCTCGATGAAGTTGAGAAGCCACTTCCAGATGGGAACAATGGAATGCCTCTGACATTCAGGTACTTTTGAGGGGGGAAAAACAGCTGTATAGCTTAGCCATGTGAGACTCCTTAACTCAAGCAACAGGGAGGTCCTGGGCACCACTCTGGAGGAGAGAAGCCACTTCCAGAAGGAACAAAAAGTTTCATCCTCTGTCATTCAGGAACTTGGGGGTTGGGGGGAAACTGCTGTCCGAATTGACCATGCAGGACTCCTCAACTCAAACAACTAGGAGGTCCTGGGCACCTCGACGGAGGCAAGAAGCCACTCCTAGAAGGGAACAACAGACTTCCTGCTCTGTCATTCAGATACTTTGGGGATTGGTGGGAGTGGCTGTCTAGCTTGATCACGCAGGACCTCTTAACTCAAATAACAGGGAGGTCCTGGACACCTCAAGGGAGGTGAGAAGCCGCTTCCAGGAGGGAACAACAGGCTTCTTCCTTTGTCATTTAGGTATTCTTGTGAAAAACTACTGTCTAGCTTGATGTCGTGTGACTCCTTAACTCAAGCAACAGGGATACCCTGGGCACCCCGATGGAGTCAAGAAACCTCTTCCAGAGGGGCACAGCAGGCTTTCTTCAATGTCAAGTACTTTTCAGGGGAAAATGCTATCTATCTTGAACATGCAGGAATGCTTAATTCAAGCAAAAGGGAGGTTCTGGGCACCTGGACAAAGGCAAGAAGCTACTTTCAGAAGGGAAGGACAAGCTTCCTTCTCTGTCTTTCATGTACTTTGGGGAAAACCTGCTGTCTAGCTTGACCACAGGGGACACTAAGCAACAGGGAGGTCCTGGGCACCTTGACAAAGGCGAGAAGCCACTTCCAGAAGGGAACAACAGGTTTCCTCATTTGGGTACTTTAGCCAAAAAATGCTGTCTAGCTTGACAACAGGGCCCCTTAACTTAAGAAACCGGGAAGCCCTGGGCACCTGATGGAGGGGAGGAGGCACTTCCAGAACAGAACAACATGCTTCCTCGAGGGGAGGAGGCACTTCCAGAACAGAACAACATGTTTCCTCCTCTGTTATTCAGGCACGTTCAGGGGAAAATCTACTGTCTCGCTTGACAATGTGGGATCCATTAATTCGAGCAACAGAGGTCTTGGCGAAATTGACAGGGGGGAGAAGCCACTTCCAGAAGGGAACAATAGGCTACCTCCTCAGACATTTGGGTTTTTTGGGGGAAAACTGCTATCTGGCTTGACCACACCAAACTCCTTATCTCAAGCAACAGGGAAGTCCCGGACCTCAGCAGAGGTGAGAAGCCATTTCCAGAAAAGAACAAGTTTTGTCCTCTCATTCAGGTATTTTGGTGTGAGGGAATACTCTCTATCTTGACCACATGGGACCTTTTAACTCAAGCAACAGGGGTGGAGATAAACACCTTGAGGAGGGTGAAAAGCCACTTCCAGAAAAGAACAACAGACTTCCTCTACTGTCATTCAGGAACTTTGGGGGGAAAACCTGCTGTCCAAATTGACCATGAAGGACCCCTCAACTCAAGCAACAGGGAGATCATGAGCACCTCGACAGAGGTGAGAAACAACTTCCTGAAAGGAACAAGAGGCTTCCTCCTCTGTCATTCAGGTGCTTTGAGGTAGTCTAGCTTGACAACGCAGAACCCCTTAACTCAAGCAGCAGGGAGGTCCTGGGCACCTCAGTGGAGGAGCAACATTTCTTCCAGAAGGGAACAACAGGCTTCCTCTTCTGTCATTCAGGTACTTTGAGGATAAAAATGCTGTCTAGCTTGACCACATGGGACCTTTTAATTCAGGCAACATGGGGATTCTAGGAACTTCAACAGAGACAAGAAGCCACTTGTAGAACAAAGCAACAGGTTTGGGGAAAAAACTTCTGTCTAGCTTAATCACAAGGGACCCCATAACTCAAGTAGCAGGGAGGTCCTGGGCAACTAGATGTAGATGAGAAGCTACTTCCAGAAGGGAAAAACAGGCTTCCTCATCTATAATTCAGATACTTTGGGGAAAACACTTTAAATCCAGCAACAGGGAGGTCCTGGGCACGACGAAGGAGATGAGAAGCCACCTCCAGAAAGGAGCAACAGGCTTCCTTCTCTGGCATTCAGGTACTTTGGGGATGGGTGAAATGCTGTATAACTTGACCACGCAGAACCCCTTAACTCAAGAAACAGGGGGGAGTCCTGGGCACCTCAAGGGAGGTGAGAAGCCACTTCTTCCTCTGTCATTCAAGTCCTTTGGGGAAAAACTGCTGTCTAGCTTGACTAGACACGACTCCTTAACTGAAGCAACAGGGAGGTTCTGAGCACCTCGACAGAGGCAAGAAGCCACTTCTCAAAGGGAATAACTGACTTCCCCTTCTGTCATTCAGATACTTTGGGTGGGTGGGGGAACTGCTCTCAAGACCTTGACCTTGCAGGCCTTACTCCAAAAAAGGAACACATATATAAAGATTCTTCATAAAACATTGCTGTTCCCTGCCTGGGTAACTTTATAACTGTCTAATATCTACTAAGAAAAGACTCTCATAATGTGAATTAAGAAGCAATCCACATCAGCCTTTATGAAAAAACAAAAAAATTCCTTATCCTAAAATATCAGACCCAATGAATACCCAGGAGAGAAGCAGAAGAATTATGTTGATGTAGACTTATTTGTTCCTCAACAACCTGTGTTATGCAGATGGCACAACCCTGCTTGCTGAAACTGAGGAGGACCTGAAGAACTTGCTGCAGAAGGTCAAGGACTGCAGTCTTCAATATTGATTGAAGCTCAACATCAAGAAAACAAAGATTCTCACCACTGGTCCAATTGGCAGCATCAGTATGGATGGTGAAGAGATTAAGAGAGTTAACAGTTTCAGTTTACTTTGTTCCACAGTCAACATTCTTGGTAACAGCAGTCAGGAAATCAGGAGATGAATTGCATTGGGAAAGTCAGCGTTGAGGGACCTCTCAAGAGTACTGAAGAGCAATGACGTCAGGCTGGAGACTAAGGTGCACCTGATCCAGGCTATGGTCTTTGCAATTATGTGCTATGCATCGGAGAGTTGGACAGTGAATAGGGATGATAGAGAATTGATGCTTTTGAGCTGTGATGCTGGAGAAGAGTGTTGGACTGCTAGGAGAACAAACAGGTTTGTCCCGGAGAGGGTGAACCCAGGCTGCTCCTTGGAGTCAAGGATTCTGAAGCTTTGTCTGGCATACTTTGGGCATGTTGCAAGAAGAGACTGGTCCTTGGAGAGGGACATCATGTTTGGGAGAGTGGAGAGACGGCACAGGAGAGGAAGACCCTCGATGAAATGGATCTATTCTGTGAGTGAGTGGTGGGAATGAATGTGTTTGAGACAGCGAGGTTGGCACAGGATATAATGGCATTTAGGGCTCTTGTACGTAGGGTTGCTATGAGTCACAAATGACTCAAAGGCACGTAACAACAACAACAAGAAAAAATTACAGAATAGACAAAGAGGTAAAAAAAATTAAAAGTCACCACAAGACAGAAAGGGTACAGCCATGACAATGAGTAAGTTGAGTTGAGTTCCTGAGGAAGATGCAAAACAAAATATGAATATGAATATGTTCATCAACATAATTAAAAACATATATTCAAGCCAATCACCTTAGTCATTCTCACCGTAAAGATATTAAAGATATTTTCCCTTTACCACAACTACTCCTTTTCAACATTGTATTGTTGTTCTAGCCAGAACAATAAGGCAAGAAAAGGAAATAAAATCTAAATAGGCACAAAGGATGAAAACCATCTCTGTTTCCAGGTGATATGACCCTTTACAGTGAAAATTTACAGAAATTCATAGGAAAATTACTGATCCAATTGATAGCAAAGTGGTTGGATCTAAGATTAACTTAGAAAAAGCAGTAAGAACCCAAGCCAAGGGGAACAGTCATTGTACTCAAGGTTTCTCACCAGACATTGAACCCGTGTGCTCTTCGACCCAGGAACTTGTGCTTTTGAGCTTTTCTGACTTTCACCTATGGATCCTAATAAAACACCACCCTCACATGGGACATGATACAATAAAAACAGCCTAACATCTACAAGGAAAGCTTCACAAAATGTCAAGAAAGAAGCAGGTAGCTTCAAACCTTATGAAAACCAAAATAAGCCATCTCCTATAAAAGCAAAGTATATTGCAGGCCCAATGAATACTCCTGACACAGAAAGGCAGAATAAATATACTGATGAGGAGTCACATGAACATCTATCAATGAAGGTATAAATAATGAAAGAAAGAATGGAAACCATAAGTGTGAATATCCCTAAGACAAAGAACCAGAAAAAAATACATGAAAATGAAGTTATTCTAAGTTACTGCAAAGTTTCAAAAGATAGAAGAATTGATAATACAAATAAAAAAGACAGAAGAAATGAAACAACACAAGATAAAGAGGGCACAGTAAACACAGTACTAGAATTAACAGAAATACATAAAAACACAGTCCAGAATATAGAGACGAAAATGACAGAGGTTTCCAACATGCTGGTGAGACAAAAAAGCAGAACAGAAGACCTAGAACAGAAAGTCAGTGAGCAGGAAGACAAGAACCTCAAAAGTAACATACCAGAAGAGAAGACAGAAGGTAAACAAATAAAACATTAGAATCATGCCAGAGGACATCAAAAGGAACAACACACAAAGGATTGGAATCCCAAGGAAGGGAAAACACTAAGAAAACTGTGGGAAAAGTACTAGAAGAAAAGTTTCAAGGCATCATGAAGAATGAGAAAATCCATATTCAAGAAACCCCAAGCAAACTGGACTCCAAAAGAATTAAAAAAAAAAAAATCAAGACACATCATAGTAAAATTCTCTAACACCAAAGATAAGGATATGAAAATAAACCAAAAGAAAAAAAATCCAATGATAAATAAATAAAAATGGAGGGAACATACCAAAAGATAAGGATAGAATAATAAAAGTAGAATTAGAAAAACAAAGTTCACATAAAAAGGAGAAACAATTAGACTAAGTTAACCCTGAACCTAACTAGTGACACAATAGACCTATACAAAGAAAACTACAGAACGTTATTGCAAGACACAATAAAAGGCCTAAATAAATGAGAAAATGTTCCCTGTTCATGGATAGAAAGACTCAGTATTATGAAAATGACAATCCTACAAAAAAAATCTACATGTTCAATGCAATTCCAATACAGATACCAAATTCCTTTTTCAAGGAGATGAAAAGGGAAACTACCAAGTTTATTTGGAGAGGAAAGAGACCCTGAATAAACAAAACACTTCTGAAAAACCAAAATGAAGTGGGAGGTGTAACATTCCCTGATCGCAGAGCCTACTACACATCAGTAATAACCAAAACAGCATGGTACTGGTACAATGACAGGCACATAGACCAATGCAACAGAATTGAGAACCCAGAAATGGACCCATCTCTCTATGATCAGCTGATATCCAACAAGGAAATAAAACCTATCAAATGAGGAAATGACAACCTCTTCAACAAATGGTGTTAGCAAAACTGAAATACTACCTGCAGAAAGCTGAACCAGGATCCACATCTCATGCCCATACACAAAAATCAACTCAAGGTAGATCATAGACTTGGGAATAAAGCCCAAAACCATAAAGTTCATAAGAGACAAGCTGGGATCATGCTTAGAAGGTCTAGTCTATGTTATAAAGAGAGTGCCTAATACATCCAGAAATGCACAATCTGAAAAAGATAAAATTGATGAATGGGATCTTCTAAAGATTAAATCTCTGTTCATCAAAAACTTTTTCCAACAGGGTGAAAAGAAAACCTACTGATTGGGAAAAAATATTTGGCAATACTATCTCAGACAAGGTCTCAGAACAAAAGTTAACAAAATACTCCTGGGTCTCCAGAATAAAAAGATTGATAATCCAATTATAAAATGGGCAAGAGACATGAAAAGACTTTTCACAGAAGAGGACATTCAGATGGCCAACAGACACGTGAAGAAGTGCTCAAAATCACTAGCAATAAGAGAGATGCAAAGCAAAACCACAATGAAATACCATCTTACCCCAATAGCAATGGCAAAGTTTAGGAGGGCAGCAAGTAATAAATGTTGGAGAGGATGTGGAGAGATTGGAACTCTCTTATACACTGTAGGTGGGATTGTAAAATGGTACAAACACTCTGGAAGGCAGTTTTGGCCTTTCCTAAAATAACTAAGCATAGCTATTCTGTATGACCTGCTATTCCACTGCTAGGGATATGTACCAAGGAAAATAAAACCAAGACACAAACCAAGATTTATACATCAGTGTTCACAGCAGCATTATTCACAGTAGCAAGAAAATGGATACAGGCAAAATGTCCATCAGCAAATGAATGGATTGAGAAATTGTGCTACATTCACACAACAGAATACTATGCAACACTCAGGAGCAATGATTTTTAACTATATAACTCCTCACAGGCACCGCATCCCCACAGACCTCCATGCCAGCCTGTCTGAGGGCTGCCCAGCAGGTCCAGCATGCCATGGAGAGGACTTCTTCCTAGGGAAGATGGAGTTCCAGGAGGTGGAGCCTTACGAAATGGCCCTGCCCCATGTAGGTGATGGAAGTGTTGGAGGTCCAGCTGAGCCACTTCCGGGAGTTGCTGGGCATGGTCCCTAGGCAACAGCACTTGCACATACTGCCAGATGTGTGTCAGGTGTTTGGTGAGGTGCTGCAGGCCTACAGGGTGTGTTTAACACATGCCGGCCTGCAGTGGGGTACTCCTTGCTCCCTTTCCTGAGTGGCAGGCATGTGGGTGCCCCTGCCCTGCCCCAACTCCCTCCTCAATGGCAGGCATGTGGATGCCCCTGCCTGGCCCTGCCACCTTCCAGATTGGCATATAGAAAAATTAACTCAAGATGAATCAAAGACATAGGCATAAAACCTAAAACTATAAAGATCATAAAAATAAAATTTGAGATGAACTTAAACAGTGGCACATAGATAATCCAATAAAACTTAAAATACACAATCCACAGAGGAGAAACTAGATGACTGGGAATTCCTAGATATTAAATCCTTACATTGCTGTTGTTACTGATTTGTACCATCTAGTCAGAACCAATCCATATCTGACCCACCAATGTGTTTCTAGAGGTAGTAAATTACAGGGAGTGAAATTCCCCATCCTTCTCTAGAGGGGCAGCTGGTGGATTTGAACCACATGCCTTCAAGATTGTAGTACAGCTTCTTATTAGCAGGCCACAAGAAATCCCTGTGGTTGGGTTGTTGCTGTTGTTAAGTGTGGTCCAGTCAAGTATGATTCATAGGGACCCTATGAACAACAACTTTAAACCATGTCTTACCTTGTGCCATACTCTTTCTGATCTACTTGATCCAATTGCAGCAGCCACTGGGTCAGTTCATTTCATTGAGGGTCTTTCTCTCCTTCAGTTACCCTCTACCTTTCTAAGTATACAAGCAAAACACTGCTAAAGATCATCCAAGAAGAGCTGGAACAATGCTGTGACAGAATTTTCAGAAGTTCAAATTTGGTTTAGAAGAGGCCATGGCACCAGAGATATAATTACTGTTAGTCTTGGCTGAAAGCAGAGAAGAATGTCTTCTTGTGTTTTATTGAATTTGCAAAGGCATTTGATTGTGTTGTTGTTGTTATCAGGTGCTGTCGAGTTGAGTATGACTCTTAGCCACCCTATGAAAAGCAGACCTGAACCCCATCCTATCTTGTGACATCTTCATACTTCCCATCACAGTAGAGCATATTGCAGCAGTCATTATGTCAATCCACCTGGAAGGAAGGTCCTTCACCGACCTTCCACTCTTCCAAACATCATGTCCCTCTCCAAAGAATAGCCCCTCCCAGCAACATACCCATAGTATACTTGCCTCCAAAGAGCACTCCAGCTACACCCTGTTCTGACATATTTGTTATTTTGGAAGTCCATGTTCAGTGTTAAAATGAAGTCCAAAGTTCAGTGTTCTTCTCCAACACCATAAATTCTTCTTCTGTCATTCCTATTCATTGTTCAGCTCTCAGATGCATAGCAAGTGATTGGAAAGACGATAGCCTAAATCAGATGCACCTTATTCCTCAAACTGGCATCATTACTCCTCAATAATTTGGAGAGGTCCCTAACTGCAGACTTTCCCAGTGTCTTGATCTCCTAACTGCTGTTATCAAGGATGTTAACTGTGAATACAAGCAAGATGAAGTTGTTAACAGCTCTTCTCCATCCACCATGATGTTGCCTATCTGTCCAGTGCTAAGAACCTTTGTTTTCTTGACATTGAGATCCAATCCATATTGAATATTGCACTCTTTGATCTTCTGCAACAAGTGTTTCAAATCATCCTCACTTTCAGCAAACAAGGTTGTGTCACCTACATAATGCAGGTTATTGATGCATCTCCCTCGGATCCTGATGCCCAGCTTCTCAAATAATTTGTTCAGTATATAAATTCAATAGATATGAAGAGAGAATACAACTCTGACACACTCTCTTCTTCATTTTAAGCTATTCAGTGTTTCCCCTGCTCTGTTCACACAACAGTCTCCTGGTCCAGATACAGGTTTCACATGCTCACAATTAAGTGCTCTAGTATTTCCATTCTTGTCAATGCCAGCCACAACTTGTTATGATCCACAAACACCTTTGCATGGTCAATAAAGCATAAATAGACATTTTTCTAGTATTGTCTATTGCCAGGATCCATCTGAGTTCAGCAATGATATCCCTGATGCCACAGCCTCTTCTAAATCCTGCTTGAACATCTTACAGTTCCCTATCTATGTACTATTCTAGACTTTTAAAAATTATCTTCAGCAGTATTTTACTTGCATGTGATATTAATGATATTGTTCGACAGTTTCCACACAAAAAAAAAAGGCAGGAAAAAAAAATTCCTCTCCTTCCCAAAAAAATCCTTCATAAAGGCACTGTTCACTCCCATTAACCCATTCTACCTCTAAAGCCATCAGGGGTTCTGGGTGAGCACTTGTACAGTCCTGGTTTTAACAGCCCAAAAGCAGATATGTTGACCACTCAGGCCTTATGGGCAAGCACTCTCCTCTTGGTCTGTGTCAGAACTCTCTGATTTTCCTTCTATCTACTGGTGTTTTTTCTCCAGCAAAGAAAACACACATAAAGATAAGACTAAACATCACTGAGCCATACCTAAGTTAAATAACAAGGGACAGATTGTTTTTCAAAAGTTTGGGTTAGAGCACAGCAAGGCTGAAAGTCACAGTTACCTCTGACCTCATGCAACCTGTCTTACCTGCTGAAACATGAGCTCCTCTGCTTTGACTTTCTCCATCATCTCCTGCTCCAATAGAGCCAATTCTCGTTCATGCTCCAGCTCAGCCATTTCTCTTTTTTTCTAGAATTGTTTAAAAGCAATAATTTATCATTATAATTCATGTTCTAAAACAAAATGTCTATGAATGATTGAATGAAAACCCAATATGATTTGTAAACTTTTACTAAAAAAAATCAGAAATAAACAAACCTAACCACAAAATAATTTTAGGAACGATCACAAGATTAATTAGAGAAAATACAGTCTTGAAAGCATTTAAATCACCCACAATAGAGTTAAGCAAATTATTATCTATTAAACTAGAAAAATATATAATTGCTTAAGGAGCTTTGATGGCTGCTGACTAAGACAGGTGGTATGAATCCATCAGCGGCTCCACAGAAGGAAGATGAGTTGTTTCCTTTTGTAAAGACTCAGAGTCTTGAAAGCCTGATGGGAGGTCACCAAGACCTGAAACTGACTCATCACCAATGGGTTCCATTTTGGCTTAAAATATTTTGGAAAAAATACGTGTATTTCAACTAAAGAAGGAGCATAAAACATATTTGTGATCATATATTGAGTATGTTAAAAAAACTATAAATGTGGAGAAAAAGACTAGGTAAAAATATATAAAAATACAAATACATATGTTTTCTTTTTTATGTTGTTTAGTTTTTTGTAGAATAAACCCTATCTTTACAAAGGAAATTATTAGCATTAACCTTTTTAAAAAGCAGACCAGTTGGTCCCAATATTCTACTAATTTTCTGAAAGGAGAGCCATACTTACCATTTGTTGCATAGTCACATTTTCCTTGTACTTACAGATCCACAATGCCAAATATTCTATTGGATCCACTGGGTGAATTCTGGCCACTTCTACAAGACCTTGAGTTAGACATGCCCCAAGGTATTTTTTAAGGTAATTTGACCCCATTTCTAACTCCTCAGGAATTTATAACCTGAAAAAGAAATTATTTGCATTAGTGTAGGAAATTGCTAATTAAGATGTAGAAAGGAAAAGAGCAGTAGTCCTATCACCAGTCAATAAGATCCTACTATTAAAGATGTTACAAGCAATTTAGCCTTAGGAAACTTCTCACAGTTTAAAAAAAAAAAACCTTGTAAAAAAAAAAGTCACTACAATTAAAATAATTTCAAAATTCTGATGCACTCTCAAGTCCCAGAATGATTATAAGATAATATGCCAAACAATACTATCTCACTTAACCTCCTAATATCCCTGTAAAATGGGTATTATCCATGTTATACAAATGAAGAAACCTCTGGATTTCACTATGAATCACCAAACAAAATCCTGTCCTGTCCTGCATCATTCTCACAGCCACTGTTGTCTTTAAGTTCATTGTTACAGCAATTATGTAAATCCTTATCATTAGAGATCTTCCTTTTTTTTCCACTAACAAGCTACTTTATTAAGCATGATGTCGTTTGCTAGCTGCCGACTTCCCCCTAATATTGTTATAAAAAGTACACAAGATGGAGTCTTACCACCATCACTGCTAAAAAGCATTCTGGCTGAACTCTTCAAAGACAGACAAGTTTGCTCTGGTAACTTTGGTAAATAGCACCATAATTCAAAGGCATCAATTCTTCTCCAGTCTTTCCTCCTTCTCCAGCCATCAAATGCAGGTAAGGCCACTGAAAATACCCTGGCTTGGGTCAGGAGCACCTCACTCATCAAAGAGACATCTTTACTTTCTTTTTTTTTTTCTTTTTTT
>NW_006400290.1:161101-163728 GCF_000299155.1 Elephantulus edwardii
CCCCCAGGTCCACTCCACTATGCAGCCTTCATCCTGGACTCCTGTCATGACAATAATACCTAATCATACAGTTTTCTCCCTCATCTGTTTCAATGTAGTATACATTATTTATCCCATCTTTCTCAACCTCCCCCCAAGACCAATGTCAGTCCTGTTTTACAACAGTGGCACTATGTATTATTTGTCCCTTTGTGACTGAGATATTTCACCCAGCATAATGTCCTCCAGGGTCATCCATTTCGAATATTGCATGAATACCTTATTTTTCAATGCAGTGTAGTTTTTCATTGTGTGAATATAGCACAGCTTCTCTAGCCATTCGTTTGTTGATAGGCACTTAGGTTGTTTCTAACTCTTTGCTATCTGAACAAAGCCACGTGTGCAACATCTTTACTTTCTAACACTTTACAAAAATCTTTTGTAAAAGAATTGCCTGATGCAGTATGTCCTTTTAGTTCTTGATTATTGTTTGATGAATGTTGATTGTGGATAGAGTAAAATTAAATCACAGTATTTTAGTAACATAATACACAAAACTCATTGCCATGGAGTTGGGCTGACTCATAGCTAATTCTACAGTTGGTTTTCAGAGGCTGTAAATCACGCAGGAGGGACATTGCTTGCCCATCTTTCTCCCAAGGGGTAGGTGGTGAATTAGAAACTTAGAACCAACAGCCTTTAGGATAGCAGAGCAGTACCCTATCCACTAGTCGCGAAAGCTCTCTAATACTAAAACAAACAAACAAAAGAAAAAAAGAAAAGAAAAAAAAAACCACCCAACTTTCGCTGTTTAGCTGAAATTCTAAACAAAAGAAAAAAAGAAAAGAAAAAAAAAAACCACCCAACTTTCGCTGTTTAGCTGAAATTCTAATCTCACTGGCAAACCCAACTGTATTTTTCTTCCCAATTTGGGGGAGGAATCTCCATCTGTCTCTGACACACGTCTCCAGAGTTGAGGCGGCTAATTCTGATGGACACCGCCTATTGGTTACATGAAAAATAGCATTCCTTTCAGCCGTTGTGTGAAATGGGTATTGTCTCTGTTTCATAGACAGGAAGCAGATGCCATGTGTAATGACCAGTCTCGCCCAGGTCTCACTGGCAAGGGACAAAATGAACTCTAGACTCTGAGGCAGGAGACTTTACAACACCCGTTAAGGACCCCTTCCACATAACCATCCACACGAACGTACTGGACAGAGCTCGCCTAAGCACATAGCAAAATCTAACCACAAAACAAAAATCTGAAATTCACATTTAATTTATCTAGCATCTTTACACTCCGGGAAAATTGGAGAAGGAAAGATAAAAAGGAGAAAGAGCAGACGCAGAGGAGGACGGCGGGCACAGAACTAACGCTCACTCGGGTTCCAAGACTCTTCAGGGTCCTGAGGGACTGGAAAACTCTAATAACAGTTAAATTAAGAATGGCGACCTATCAAAACGAGACTAACCTCCAACTTGCCTCCGAGCCTGCGCACACTTCACGTGAGCTCTCCAGCCAGTGAGGCACCGCTTCCCGTATCCAGGCAACAAGTTTGCTCGCCTCATCGCCTAATCCAGGTGAGTTGAGGACAATCACAGCTAGTGTGGAAGAGCTCTGTGAGCACACGAAGTAGGGCCCTAAGGGATGCGGCGTTGAGACTCTTAGGGGCCAAGGAGCCCTGGGGAAGAGAAAGGCAAAGCAACCTTTGTGAGGACCCAGGAAGAGCTGCCTGTGAAGGACCTGTTCTTTCTCCGGTAAGATTGGTTCCATCTAGACCATATGGCAGTCCCCCAGTGACTGGCAAGTGGAGCAGCTTCCTAGAAACATAAGAATAGATATAGAGGGAGCTCTGGTGGCCTAGTGGCAAGGAACTGCAACTACAATCCCAGAGGTGTACGGTTCAAATCCACCAGATGTTCTGCCGGGGAAGGAGGGACAATCTCCTCCTGTACCAGTCGGATCTGATTTGACGGTACGCTCACACAAAAATTTAAAAAAAAAAAAAAAAAAGAATAGATGTAGATTCTTCATGTTTGTTGAGTTGATTTTGAGTCCTGGGAGTCCTTCATGTGCAGAGTAGAGTGTTCAAGACTCTGGACTTTTGGACACAGATGTCAGGTGGGACTGAACTCTCAACATTTAGTGAGGGTTTCATGATTGTTTATGACATTCAGTGACTATGACTTGTAAATGTCCCTACTTTCAAAATGTACCGTTTTCTTTAATTAAACATATAATACTGATTTTTAAAAAAGGATTAGATTTTGAGTCTGTCTTCAGGGAAAGACAGATCTGCAGAAGTAAAGCACTGTAGATGATACTTGCTAACCCCAGGCATCTTTCTAAAGCACAAATTTTTAATCTGCCTAGGTATAAGGTGAAAGAAATAGCCTGTGTTTATGTTTCTTATAAAAGGTATTTGCAATGAATAAATCATTGAATGTGTAGAACTCTTATCTCCAGCCTCTTTTCTCTCACCGAGCCCATGTTACTGATCCTTCTTCCCTGTTCCCAACTTTTGTGTTCCAGTCACCCATGATTATCAATGCATCTTGATTGCATGTTTGATCAATTTCTGACTGCAAACATTGGTAGAAATCATCCATTTCCTTCTCTTTGGCTCTAGTTGTTGGTGCATATA
>NW_006400290.1:174567-186589 GCF_000299155.1 Elephantulus edwardii
GCTGCTGGGGGTTTATGCAGCAGCACCCTGTGTGCTAAGGGTCACATAGGTGTGGGCTGCAGGGGGGTCCCACAGTGTCCGGCAGTCTTCGCTCCTCTGGAGTTCCACGGCAGGTGGCTGGCTGCTGCTCTCCCCGGGTCTCTTCCGGGTCCCTCTCGCAGCGTTCCCCGTTCTGGCAGCGGCGTTCCCCCGTCTGGCGTGCGTTCCCACCGGCTGACGGCGGGGTGCGTTCCCCCGGCTGGCGGTGGCGTTCCCCCGGCCTGGCGGGTGGCCGCGTGCGTTCCCCCCGCGGGCAGCGGGGTGCGTTCCCCCGGCTGGCAGCGGGTGCATATATTTGAATGATAGTGGTGTTCACTGTTCTTCCTTGTATGTGTATGGATATTATCCTGTCACTCCCCACATGGTATTTCAGGATGGATCTAGAAATTACTTTTTTAATTATAAAACCAACCCCATTTTTTCTCACCTTTTCATCCCCAGCATAGTAAATCACATGATCATCTGATTCAAAATGTCCCATGCCAAGCCATCTCCTTTCGCCAATACCTAGTATGTCAATATTTATGCGTTACATTTCTTTCTTAACAATGTCCAATTTTCCTACATTCATGCTTCTCACATTCCATGTTCCAATCACTAGTGTCTGCTTACAGCTTCTTCTCTGTGTTTCCATTTCTAAAATCTCAGTCTCAATTGTCATGTCTGCTAGTCCAAGCGATAGTCCTAGTGTGCTCTATTGTACATACAGTTTTTGAAGGCCTGTCATTTTGGAAGTAGATGGCCAATCCTTCTTCCTAGTATGTCTCAGTTTTTAAATTTATATAATAGTATCTGACATGCAAGCATTCCACAGAAAACAACAGATGAAAGACTTTTGCCCAGTTATAAAAATGACCAATAGATTCAATGTTGCTGCCCACCCCGGCTACAAGTTGGGGTTTTTGTTGTTATTGCTGTTTTTGTTGTTGTTGTTTTTATCCACCCTTCCCTACTCCACCACCATCCCTTTCTACTTTTGCTACACCATTCAACACCCATCTCCCATTGATCAGCCCCTGTTGTGACGGCCTTAGTATCAAGCCATCAGGATTTCTGTGATTCTGAACATATCATGCTGCTGTCAGACTCTTATGATGCATGACTTCAATGTGCAGAGAGCTGGAGTCAGAAAATCAAAAGGTCCAAACTCGCTCAGCATTTCTTAAGCTGAAGGAGTTGAAAAACAAATTCAGGCCATGGGTGGCAATACTTAAGGATATTTTGGATGGAATGTTAAATGATCCAGGAAATATCAAAAGAAGATGGAAGGAGTACACAGAGTCACTGTATCAGCAGGAATTGGCTGACACAGAAGAATTTCATGAAATAACATATGAGCAAGACTCTATGGTGAGGAAGGAGGAACTTCGAGTTGCTCTGAAGGAATTGAAAAACAAGGCTCTAGGAGTTGACAACATACCAGTTGATTTATTTCAAAAAACAGACGCTGCCCTGGATGTGCTCACTAAGTTGTACCAAGAAATCTGGAGGACAGTCAGCTGGCCGACTAACTGGAAAAGATCTATATTTGTTCCCATTCCAAAGAGAGGGGACCCAACAGAGTGTGGAAACGATTGAATAATATCATTAATATCACATACAAGCAAAATTCTGCTGAAAATTATCCAAAAACATTTGGAACAATATGTCAACAGAGAACTGGCATATGTGCAAGCTGGATTTAGAAGAGGTCGTGGTACTAGGAATACTATAGTTGATGTTAGATGGATCTTGGCAGAAATCAGAAAATACCAGAAGAATGTCTATGTGTGCTACATTGACTATGTAAAGGCTTTTGACTGTGTGGATCACAACAAGCTATGGCTGACTCTGAAAAGAATGGGAATCCCAGAACATTTGATTGTGCAAATGCAAAACCTATACTTGGACAAAGAGGCAGTCATCAGAACAGAGCAAGGAGACACTGCATGGCTCAAAATCAGGAAGGGGTCCATCAAGGATGTATTTTGTCTCCATACCTTTTCAATCTGTATGCAGAACCGGTCATCCGAGATGTTGGGCTGTACAAGGAGGAATGTGGCATCAGGACTGGTGGAAGAGTCATCAACAACCTGCATTATGTGGATGACACAACACAGCTTGCTGAAACTGAGGAGGACCTGAAGTGCTTGCTGCAGAAGGTCAAGGACTGCAGCCTCCAGTAGGGATTGAAGCTCAAAGTCAAGAAAACAAAGATTCTCACCACTGGGCCAATTGGCAGCATCAGTATGGATGTTGAAGAGATTGGGATAGTTAACAGTTTTAGTTTACTTGGTTCCACAATCATCACTCTTGGTAACAGCAGCCAGGAAATCAGGAGACAAATTGCACTGGGAAAGTCAGCTGTCAGGGACCTCTCCAGGGTACTGAAGAGCAATGATGCCAGGCTGGAGACTAAGGTGCACCTGATCCAGGCTATGGTCTTTGCAATTATGTGCTATGCATCAGAAAGTTGGACAGTGAATAGGGATGATAGAAAGAGAATTGATGTCTTTGAGCTGTGGTGCTGGAGAAGAGTGTTGAATATACCATGCAAAAAGAACAAACAGGTTTGTCCTGGAGAAGGTGAAACTAGAATGCTCCTTGGAGTCAAGGATTCTGAAGTTTCATCTGACATACTTTGGGCATGTTGCAAGGAGGGACTGGTCCTTGCAGGGGAACATCATGTTTGGCAGAGTGGAGGGATGGCGCAGAAGAGGAAGACCTTCAATGATATGGGTCGATTTTGTGACTGGAGTGGTGGGAATGAGTGTGTTTGAAACGGCAAGGTTGGCACACAATAGAACAGCGTTTAGGGCTATTGTACATAGGGACGCTATGAGTCACAAGCGACTCGATGGCACATAACAACAACAAGGTATAACGTAGGGAGCTCTGGTGGCCTAGTGGCAAGAAGTTGTGATGCAATCCTGAAGACACTAACTGCTCTGTGGGAGAATGATGGGCAATCTTCTCCCAAACAAATAACTGCCCCTAAAAACTGGCCAAAGTGTCAGCTATGGATCAGTTCTAACTCTACGGTACACAACAACAGCAGGTATAAGGTGATACTTAAAAATTTCAACATGAAATGTTGCTAATCCCGGAGTAAAAGGAATGTCCAAGTGCAACAGGACATTTTTTTAATATAAACTTTTAATTTTATACTGGTTTACTTACAGAGTTCCTATACATTGTTTTTCACACCGGATCTTTCCCATTTCATTACCTCACCCTCCTCCACCCATCAAACCCTGTGACTCTATGATTACAACCACTTGCAATCATAACCACTGTGCTTCTTCGACCCTCCCCCTTTAGATCCTCATGCCCATTTTACTAGTTATCTATTTCTACAATACTGTCTTTTACAGTATTTGTCCTTATGGGACTGAGTTAGTTCACTTAGCATAATGTTCTCCAGTTCCTCTCAAGTTAGACAATGATTTACAAAATCATTGCTCCTGCATGCTGCATAATATTCCATCGTCTGAATGTACCATAATTTCTCAATCCATTTGATAATGGCTGGACATTTGAACTGTTTCCCTGTTCTTGCAATGGTGAATAATGCTGCTTTGAACAAGTCTCCATTTGTGCTTTGTGACTAAGTTCTCACCTTCTCAGGGAATATTCCAAGAAGTGGAATAGCTGGATCATATAGAATTTCTATGTTCAGCTTTCTGAGGAAATGTCAAATGGTGAAATGACAACCTCTTCAACAAATGGTGCTGGCAAAACTGGAATGCTACCTGCAGAAAGCTAGAACAGGATCCACATCTCACACCATACACAAAAATCAACTCAAGGTAGATCAGAGACCCAAACCATAAAGTTCATAAGAGACAAACTGGAATAAAACTTAGAAGATCTAGTCCATGGTGTAAAGAGACTATGAAATACAGCCATAAATGCACTATCTGGAGGGGATATTATTGATGAATGTGACCTTCTAAAGATTAAATCCCTGTGCATATCAAAAGCTTTCTTCACAGAGTGAAAAGAAAACCTAATGACTGGGAAAAAACATTAGGCAATATCATCTCAGACAAGGGACTCTTATCAAAAGTTTTTTAGAATCCTGCAGGACCTCCACAAGAAAAAGACCTACAGTCCAATTACAAAATGGGTGAAAGGCATGAAAAAACAGTTCGCAGAGGAAGATATTCAGATGTCCAACAGACACATGAAGAAATGTTCAAAATCACTGGCAATAAGAGAGAAGCAAATCAACCACAATGAGATACCATCTCTCCAGTAGCAGTGGCAAAGTTTAACAAGACAGCAAGTAATAAATGTTGGCAAGGATGTGTAGAGACAGGAAGGAACTCTTATACACTGTTGTTGGGATTGTAAAATGGTACAACCACTCTGAAAGGCAGTTTGGCGTCATGAGGATCTAAGGAGGGAGGGGGACCAGGAGAATGAGGATGGGCAAGATGGTGTGTTTAATCATAAAATCACAAAATTTGATGGGTGGAGGGATGGATGGGTAAAGGAAGTGAGTAAGATCCATGTGAAACACAATATAAATGAACTTTGCAACTAAACCAGTATATAAAATAAAAATTTTATTTTAAAAAAATCCAACCCAAACAAACAAAAAAAGAGTAGAAGTGAATGTAAAAAATATATATTAATGAAAGTTAAAATAAATGTAAAACATTGCAAGGAAAAGATTTGAGGAAATAGCAGGACTATGATGTTTTAGGTGCTGATATAGCCAGTCTTTTTCCTCCTGGTGTAGGCTTTATGCAATGCAGGTTGAGTGGTGTTTGGGTCAATGTTGCTGGAGGTTCCTAATCTAGTCAGCTGTTGGTGACATCATTGATTGTGTTAGATCTTCACTAATTTGGATGTGAGTTAGGTTACTTTGGAAGTAATTCTTGCTAGGCAGGTCAGTTTTCCAAGTGTTTTCCTTATAAGCTAACAGGAGTATCTCCTGTCAGTAGCTGAATTAGCTTTTGCCCTCTTGTTTACTTTTTACTTTATGAAGGCTCTGGCTATGCTCTAATACCTTATTTGGGAAGATCCAGCTGAAACTGCAAGGCATTTAGTGATCTTTACTTTATCATTAACTCACCTTCCCTGTACTTTTGTCCAAATTATTTAACTTTTGTCTACATTCTAACAATAGCTGTGCTTGGACTTCTTGTGATATGTTGCATTTAAAAGTTGAAGATTTTTTTCTAACTGTAACACATGGTATATCTCTAAACAAAACTAATTTCATCATCTAATTAACATTTGATTTGTCCTCATACCCTGTTTTAATTTCTCTGTAGTCATAGAGATTACCTTAAACTGTCTGTTTATCAGGAAGGGAAATGAATCTGAACTAGAGTTTGTCTTTTGAAACTTTGTTTTTCTCAGCCATATGTAAAGTGTTCCTTAAGCTGTCTGTTTACTAGAAACTGTGTGTAAACCATATCTTCCTATTTAAAATCCTGTAACTTTGAACTAGATATAGTAATATGTTAAGTAAATTAATACCTAACCCAAGAATAAAAGCCAATAACTGGGTGTGAGGCTTAAGAAATGGGAGTGGAGTAGTCTTTTAGAGAATTTTCCCAGGTTGACAATAAAGTGCTCTAAATACTGTAATTCATTAATCTTAATGGTACATGACTAAGGAAAGAAGTCCTTGTGTTCACTAACACTTGGGATATCTATTTGACCAGTCGTGGACCACAGAAAACGGCTCAGTGGTAGCAGAGATATAGTTGGGAAATGTATAAAAGAAAGGGTCACTTTAGACTGTAGGGTGGTAGAGGAAGTGAAAGGTGTCAGCTTGAGCAACCACACAGGCTTCTTGCACAATTAGGCATATGGTTAAAGGTCAGGAAATATTTTTAGTTATTTGGTACAATTTGAATCTGGAAGACAATTTATCCCTAAAGGACATTTGTCCTCCTTAAACCTGAGAACAAGCTGCATGACACATTTGCTGCAGAAGGTCAAGGACTGCAGTCTCCAATATGGATTTGATAAGGTAGTATTAATTAGTTAGCATAGTTATAAAACTAACATCAGTTGCCTCCAGCCTACAAAACTAGTTCATTTGCCCTAAAATTCTATTTTGCTTTCTTTAGTTATGTAAAGTACTCTTGTTTACCAGGAGAGGTTATAAATATTTCCTAGCTTGGCATTTTCCTCTTTGAAAGTGGTTTTTTTCAGTCATCTGTAAATTGTACCATAAGCTGCCTGTTTTCCAGGAAGGGAGATGCATCTTTCCTAGATTGCATTTACATCTTTAAAACAGTATTTTCTTAGTCATACGTAAACTATTTCACAAACTGTTTACTAGTAAGTGGAACATTGAACTCAGGTGAAAAAGCCAGACCACTCTTAGAAAGGGAGATAGTTTTTGAGAGGATTCTCTCTGCTCTCCCAGATCTATAATAAAGTACTTTGGATATGACAATTCATTTGTTTTATTGGCAATTGACTACAGAAAAACCCCTTGGATTTAGTAACAGATTGAAGTTCAACATCAAGAAAATCTCCATATGGATTGAAGCTCAACATCAGAAAAAGATTTTCCATGTGGGACTGAGTTCCCTTGGCATAATGCTCTCCAGTCTCTATCAAGTTGTAGAATGAGTAGAAGGATCCAAGGGGGTGAGGTGGAAACAGAGGGATAAGAATGTGTAGGGGTACGGGGAGATTAATCATGGAGTTGTACAATTTGATGGGTGGGAGTGAGAAAAATTGGAAGAATCTATTCTGGGTAACAATGTATTTGCATTCCGTAAACAAACCTGTATTTAAAAAATAAATAAGGAAGACAGAGAATTAAAAAGAAAAATGAAAGAAAAGATTCTCACCACTAGGCTAAATGGCAGATTCATGATAGATGGAGAAGAGATTGTTAGCAATTTCAGTTTGCTCAGTTCCACAATCAACACCCTTGGAACCAGCAGTCAGGAAATCAGAAGACAAATTGCAATGGGTAAATTTGCTGTCAGGAACCTTTCCAAAGTGCTGAAGAGCAGCGATGTCAGTCTAGAGTCCAAGGTGCACCTGATCCTGGCCATGATCTTCACAATTACTTGCTATGCAGGCCCAGTTTCAAGAAGACACTGTTGTTGTTGTTGTTGTTGTTGTTGTTGTTATGTGCCGTTGAGTCGTTTACGACTCATAGAGACCCTATGCACAACAGCCCTAAACCCTGCTCTATCCTGCGCCGACCGCACTGCCTCTGACACACCCATCCCGATTACCCCAGTCACCAAATCAATCCATCTCATAGAGGGTCTTCCCCTCCTGCGCTGCCCCTCCACCCTCCCAAGCATGATGACCCTCTCCAAGGACCCGTCCCTCCTGGCAACATGTCCAAAGTATGTCAGACAAAGCCCCAGAATGCTTGCCTCCAAGGAGTAGCTTGGTTTAATCCTCTCCAAGATGAATCTGTTTGTTTTCCTGGCAGTCCATGGTACATTCAGTACTCTTCTCCAGCACCACAACTCAAAAGCATCAACTCTCCTTCTGTCCTCCCTAGTCATTGTCCAACTCTCTGATGCATAACAAGCGATTGCAAAGACCATGGCCTGTATCAGGTGCACCTTAGTCTCCAGAGAGACACCATTGCTCCTGAGTACTTTAGAGAGGTCCCTAACAGCTAAGCTGTTCTGTCCTGTGCCATTCTCACACTTCCTGACACACAAGAGTTCATTGCACAAGTCACTGCATCAATCCACTTGGTCGATGGTCTTTGTTTTCTTTGCCAACCCTCCACTCTTCATCATGTTCTTCTTCAAGCAATAGCCCCTCTTAGCAACATGCCCAAAGTATGTGAAGCAAAACATTATCATTCCTACCTCCAAAGAGCACTCCTTCTGCACCCTCTTCAAGACATATTTATTCATTCTCTTGGCCATCCATGGGATGTTCAGTGCTCTTCTCCAACACCACAGCTCAAAGGAATAAATTTTTTTCTGTCATCCTTATTCATTGTCCAGCACTCAGATGCATAGCAAGTAATCACAGACTATGATCTGAATCAGACACACTTTGGTAATCAAACTGACATCATTACTTCTCAATAATTTGGAGAGGTCTTTAACTGTAGATTTTCCTAGTGCAATGTGTCTCTTTATTTCCTGACTGCTAATACAAAGAATGTTAATTGTTTATCTAAGCAAGATGAGCTGTTGACAGTGTTGTTTTTTTTCAGCTTAAAAGCAACATTTAATAGTCTTTACAAGATGGATTTGTGACAAGCTCAAAAGGAAAACTCGCTTTGTTTTAACGAAGCTCAGCTCAAAGGTCTACATGATCACCTCTTTAGAAACCTTCTGAGGCTGATAAGCCCATTAGAAAAATGCAGTTCAAAGCAGCATTACACTGGCCACTTGGAGATAGCCCTGGAGGTACTGGAGGGCTTCTGCATTGAGGCTGGTGCTCACCATCGAAGGGACCCTTCCTGGACACGCAGTCGACAGTTTGTGAAGTGACTGTGCCAGGTGGATTTTAGGGTTGTTCACCATCTGACCTACAGGATCATGTTCTTTCTTCCCAGCAAATGCCAACTGTGAGAAGGCAGTCTGGTATCCTGGTGTATCTTCAATGTCAATGAAATGTTCCTCATCTGGAATGGTATCATCTTCAGGTAACTCAAAAAGGCCAATCAGAGACTGTAATAAAGGAGTCCATAGCTTAGTATACTCAGTGTCCATCATTGGGGGACATTCAGTTAGTAATTTGGTTATGCCAACTGCACAGATCTTTTTCTCTACATTTCCAGACACCTTCTGAATTTCAGGAATAATTATCTTCTCCAGCACCATTCCAAACATTTTGGGTTGTATACTGTCAAATATTTCTTGTAGTGCTAATGCCCCATATTTTATGCAGTACAAATTAATAAAGACTAAGAAACTCTTGATAAACTTTGTTATTTTGGAATTCTGAAGTCTTTGGAACAGTAGGATGAATATTTGCTTCCTGTATTGGTCGACGGACTCAGGGGGCATGTGCTCTATTCTACTGTTGAGAAGATAAAAACCTTGGTGGTCATTTACTTTAGATGCAATCAGCTTCTGGAAGACACCTAATAACCCAGGAATTTTGTCAGCTGCAGCACTTGCTATTGTACTTGAGCCACGTTCTAAGAATGCTTGGAGTAGTCTTACGAGAGCAGGGATGTTTCCTGTTCTTTCCCAAAGCACTGGCTGAAGGAGATGAGGAAATAATGCCATGTAGGAAGAAGGGATGTCATTTTTATGTGTTTCCAGAAGCAAAGACATCACTTGAAAGACATAAGGAATAAACTCTTGTACATCATTTTGTAAAATTTCAGTAAACACCAGAAATAACGCCTCCTCAAAATTTACAACAGCAGCCGGGTTAGCCTTGCAAGTTATTCTTATAGATAAACATATTGCTTCAAACATGTAGTGATTAAAGTGAGGTTTGCTTGGGTTCTTACTAACAGCTAACAGCTTCTGTGTGAGCTGATTGATGACAGTTGGGATGTATGGGATTATGGCTTCTTGCAGGAGGGAAAAACTCCTCATAATAGCTTTCATAATATATTCCTTTTCTGAAGAGCCAGGAAGTGTGAGAGCTTTGAAAAGGTTTGTTAGCAGAATCTCAACAAATGGTGCGATTTCTGCAGCTGTAAAGAGAGTGGTGTTATTAGGCCCTCTCATAGTAAACAATCTTTCAAGAGCATGTGCTGCGTAAGTGTGAACAACAATACTTTCAGCTTGAAGGTGATTAATCAAAAGTGGAATAGAGACTAAAAGATGCTCTTTTGGTACTTGAGTTCTAAAAATCATAATATACTTGATACCATCAGCTTTAAGGACAGAAAATTCATTCACATTTGCTGATTTTAAATCAGGGAGAATGTGATTCACAAAGAACTCAGTCAGGTTTACAAGTTCATTTGCTTGTGTAATCCCATGCTTCTGTGTTTGGGCTTTGGACGCTAAAGATGTCACGAGGTAAATGGCTGCATCTTTGTGCTTCCAGTTGACAGATGGATTTTTGGCATATTCCTGCAGCATGGAATTGACATAACCAGAGAAGAGTCCTGTCACCGGTTCCTCAAAAAACTTGCATAATCCTCACACAAGATCACAAGCAACCCTGCGTCTAGTATCAATATCAGATCCTTCCAAATCTCTTCTTATATATTCTTCAGAATTATCCTCAAATGCTTCCTCATCAGCAGCTCGAAACTCCATGTTAGGCACAATAACCTTTTCACAAATGCTTGTCAAAGTGCTCCGGTCTTCAAATAGATTCTTATAATGAGGCCTTTCACAAACTGATGCCAGGAACTGAATTGCATTACTTACCAACAAATCATATTTAACCTCTTGACCTGTAGTAACTAATAAATTCCAGATGGCTGTGACGAAACGAGGAAAGTATCGCTGAAATTCTTCATCATACTTTTGTGCATAGAGTGCTGCATTATCACAGATCTGAGATTTTAAGAGCTCCAATAAGCCTGTTTCCTCTTCATCATCAGTTTGTAAAAGCTTATTATCCAATGTCAAAAGAGTATGAAAGTTGTTCATCCAAGTTTCCATATTATCTTCAAAAAACTCAGGAAGATCCTGAAAGTTTAAACTGTAGAATAATTTGGAAATCAGTATGAGGGAAGAAAACAGAATCTTCAGGGCTGAGACGTCATTTGCATGGGTACTGCAGAGTTCAATAGTGGCTTTAAATAAGTTAGTTAAAGGCAAAGCAAAGGCATCCAAAACAAGTTTGATCTCCGTCCATAACTCATTTGACTTAAACTCATGGCGGTACCTTTTAAATAACGAATGTGCTGTACGAAGGACCCCATTAATAACACGAAAATCTCCACTCTGAAAACGATTTACCGTTTCCGTCAACAGGTCAGGCCATTTCTGAGGGAAATCTTCTCTGCCAATAATGCTAATGGCATCACTTAGCTGCTTCTGCATCTGCTCAGGGCTGCTAAGCATCAAATGCACTATGTTGGCTTTAATAGCCACTCGATCAGCTTCACAAATTTTGTTTGGTTCATCTTCAACAATTCTCCAGTTCCTCTTAATATAGTTCTTGAATGTTACTGAGGCACAAACTTTGATGACATTGTCTTGAGACTTTTCCAGTAATGTCAAAAGCAACAGTGGGTAATTCTGGTTTCCTTCTACAGATTCAAGAAACTTCTCAGCTGGACGTGTGATGGTAGGATCAGGATCAAGTGTTTTCTTTAAATAATCTGCTAATGTTTGCAAATTTGCATCACTGAGCTCTATTGTTACACAACCTCGTGGGGAGACTGGGACGGAGAAGGGAATCTGAGCCTAAGACGGTAGCCCAGACTGCCCGCTTCAGCCGCTGCTCTGCCTCACATTCAAACCCCAGCTGTTGACAGTTTTAATCTCCTCTACATCCATTAGCCCTGAATCCTGCTTGATCCTGTGCCAACTTTCCTATCTCTGACACACCTACCCTCATTACCCCAGTCACTATATCAATCAATCTATCTCATTGAGGGTCTCCCTTTCTTCCTCCATCCATCCACCCTTCCAAGCATGATGTCCCTCTCCAAGAACTGGTCCTTCCTTGCAACATGCCCAAAGTATGTCAGACAAAACCTCAGAATCCTTGCCTCAGATGAGCAGGCTGGTTTCACCCTTTCTAGGATGAACCATTTTATTCTCCTGGCAGTCCATGATGTATTCAAAACTCTTCTCCAGCACTACAGCTCAGAAAAAACAATTATTCTTCTATCACCCCTAGTCATTGTGTAGCTTTCTGGCTTATAGCAAGTAATTGTGAAGACCGTGGCCTGAACCAGTCACACCTTAGTCTCAAGACTGAATTTGTTTGTAAGAACTTTTAAGAGGTCCCTGATATAAGACTTTTCCAGTGCAATTCATCTTTCGATTTCCTGGCTGCTGGTACTAAGAATGTTGATTGTAGTATTATATTTTAGGGCATTATTTTTATCGTAGGAGTATGCAATGAGGGTTGTAGAGTGGATTATATTTGGGGCTAGGGGATGGGGTTT
>NW_006400290.1:187109-188887 GCF_000299155.1 Elephantulus edwardii
ATTATGCTAAGTGAACTAACTCAGTCTCATTAGGACAAATACTGTATAAGACCATTCTTGTAGAACATATATGAGGATCCAAGGGGCAAAGGGTGGGAGCAGAGCAGTGAGGATGGGTGGGGGTGGAGATGTTTAATCATAGGATTGCAAAATTTGATGGGTGGAGGGGCTGGTGGTGAAGGAAATAGGAAAGATCCAGTGTGGAAAACAATGTATACTAACTTTGTAAATAAACCGTATAAAATTTAAAAAAAAGAATGTTGATTGTGGAGCTAAGCAAACCTAAACTGTTTATTTCTTCACCATCAGTTATGAAGCTGCCAGTTGGTCCAGTTGTGAGAATATTTGTTTTCTTGATGTTGAGTTTTAATCCCTATTGAAGGCTGCAAGGGCTTTAGGTCCTCCTCAGTTTCACCAAGCGGGGTTGTGTCATCTGCATAACATAGGTTGTTGATAAGTCTTTCTCCAATCCTGATGCCACACTCCTCCTCATAAAGCCCAGCCTCCCAGATGATCAGTTCTGCATATAGATTGAAAAGGTATGGAGATAGGACACATCCCTGGTGTACATCTGGTGTACTTCACGATTTTGAACCATGCTGTGTTTCCTTGCTCTGTTCTGAAGACTGTCTCTTGGTTCAAGTATAGGTTTCACATAAGCACAAGTAAGTGTTCTTAGATTCCCATTCTTCTCAGAGGTAGCCACAGGAATGTTGTTATGTGCCGACAAGGCACCTGAGATTCATAGCAATGTTATGTACAACAGCTCTAAACCCTGCTCCATCTCTTGCCAATCTCATTGTTTCTGACATACTTACCCCATTAGCCCAGTCACTGAATTAATCCACCTCATCAAGGGTCTTCCTCTCTTGTGCTGTCCCTCCACCTTCCCAAGCATGACGTCCCTCTCCACGGACTGGTCCTCCTTGTAACATGTCCAAACTGTGTCAGATGAAGCTTCTGAATCCTTGCCTCCAAGGAGCAGCCTGGGTTCACTTTCTCCAGGATAAACCTGTTTGTTGTCTTAGTAGTCCATGGCATATTCAATACTATTCTCCAACACCCCAGCTCAAAGGTGTCAATTCTCCTTCTATAATCCCTACTCAATGTCCAGCTATCTGATGCATAGCAAGTGATTACAAAGACCATGGCCTGTATAAGGCTCACCTTAGTCTCCAGACTGACATTGTTGTTCTTCAGTACTTTGGAGAGGTCTGTGACAACAGACTTACCCAATGCAATTTGTCTTTTAATTTCTTGGTTGCTGATACCAAGAGTATTGATTGTGGAGCCAAGAAAACTAAAGCTGTTAACAATCTCAATCTCTTCACCATCTGTCATAATGTAGGAAAAATACAGATTATAAAGGAAGAAATGGAATGTATAAATATTGACGTACTAGATATTAGCAACAGAGGACTACCAAGCATGGCAAGTCCTAGAACATGCTGTGACTCAGATAAGGCCCCAGGAATAGATAGGATACCAATTGACATATTTCAGCTAACAGATGCTGCCCTGGATGTGTTCACCAAGTAGTGCCAAGAAATCTGGAGAACGACCACTTGGCCAACTGGTTGGAAGAGATCTATATTTGTTCCCACTCCAAAGAAAGGTGACCCAACTGAGTGCGGAAACTACAGAACAGTATCATTGATTTCACATGCAAGCAAGATTCTACTGAAGATTATCCAGAAGCGACTGGAACAGCACATCAGCAGAGAACTGTCAGAAGTCCAGGCTGGGTTTAGAAGGGGTCGTGGTACTAGGGATATTGT
>NW_006400290.1:189664-195998 GCF_000299155.1 Elephantulus edwardii
CTGGGGCTTCGTCTGACATACTTGGACATGTTGTAAGGAGAGACAGGTCCTTGGAGAGGGACATCATGCTTGGTAAGGTGGAAGGACAGCGCAGGAGGGGAAGACCCTCTATGAGGTGGATTGATTCAGTGACTGGGGTAATCGGGATGGGTGTGTCAGACGCCATGCCATTGGCACAGGATAGAGCAGGGTTTAGGGCTGTTGTACAAAGGGTTGCTATGAGTCGCAAATGACTCGACGACACATAACAACAACAGCAACAGATATTAGCAAGATGAGATGGACTGGCATGGGCATTTTGAGTCAGATGATCATAGGATCTACATAGGATGCTGGAGATGAAAAGGGGAGGTTGCTTTCAGAGTGGAAAAAAGTCATTTATAGATCCATCTTGTGAGTGGCAGGATGATATCCATATACATACATGGAAGTCTAGTGAATGTCACTATCATTCAGATATATATGCACCAACAACTAGAGGCAAAGAAGACGAAATAGAAGATTTCTACCATATTTTGCAGTCAGAAATAGATCAAATATGCAATCAAGATGCATTAATATGAATGGGTGACTGGAATACAAAAGTTGGGAACAGAGAAGAAGGATCAGTAGTTGGAAAACTTAGACTTGGTGACAGAAAAGGAAATGAACATAGGATGATAGAATTTTGCACGATCAACGACTTATTCATTGCAAATATATTTTATTTTTTAAAAAAACATAAACACAGGGAATACACATGAATTTCACCTGATGGTGTGCATTGGAATCAGATAGATGACATCTGTGGAAAGAACCTCTGGAAAAGCTCAATATTAGCCTGAAAACTAGGCCAGATCACCAACTCAAGTTCAAGCCGAAACTAAGAAAAATTAAATTAAGTTCATGGGAATCAAAGTATGACCTTGAGTCTATCCCACCTGAATTTCAAAACAGTCTCAGGTACACAAATGAGGGAATATAAGATGAGCTGTGGGAGGATATAAACAATATCATCCAGGAAAAATGCTGGGGGTTATTAAAAAAACAGAGGAGGAAGAAAATACCAAAAAGGATGTTAAAAGAGACTCTGAATATTGCACTAGAGCACTGAAAAGCCAAAATAAAGGGAAGAAATCAATATATTAAAGAGAAGATGTCAAAGGGCAGTGTGGAAAACAAAGTATTATAATAAACTGGAGTCAGAAAATCAAAGGGGGTTGAACTCACTCAGCATTTCTTAAGCTCAAGGAACTGAAGAACAAATTCAAACCTCAAGTTGCAATATTTAAGGATTCTTTGGGCAGAATATTAAATAATCTAGGAAGTATTAAAAGAAGATGAAAAGAGTATACAGAGTCATTGTACCAAAAGGAATTGGCGGTCACAAGAATTTCATGAACCAATGTATGAGCCTGTGGTGTTGAAAGAAGTTCAAGCTGCTCTGAAGGAATTGGAAAACACACACACACACACACACACACACACGCCCCAGGAGTTGATGGCGTACCAGTTGATAAATTTCAACAAGAAGATTCTTTCCTACATGTCTCACCAAGTTGTGCCATTCCAAAGAAAGAGGATCCAACAGAGAGTGTGGAAATTATCAAACAATATCATTAATACCACATGCAAGCAAGATTCTGCTGAAGATTATCCAAAATCAACTGGAAAAGCACATCAACAGAGAACTGCCAGAAGTGCAGACTGGGTTTAGAAGAAGCCATGGTACCAGGGGTATCATAGCTTATGTTAGATGACTGTTGGCTGAAAGTAGGGAGTACCAGGGGAATGTTTATCTGTGTTTCGTTGACTATGCAAAAACATTTGACTGTGTGGACCACAACAAACTGTGATTAATTCTAAGAAGAATGGGAACTCCAGAACACTTGCTCATGTTTATGCAAAACCTATACTTGGACCAAGAGGCAGTCATCAGAACAGAGCAGGAAATACTGCATGGTTCAAAATCGAGAAGCGTGTACACTAGGGAGGTGTCCTATCTCCGTACCTTTTCAATCTATATGCAATATAGATCATCCAGGAGGTTGGGCTCTATAAAGAAAAATGGAGCATCAGGATTGAAGGAAGACTTACCAACAATCTGCATTATGCAGATGACACAACCCTGCTTGCTGAAACTGAGGAAGACCTGAAGTGCTTACTACAGAAAGTCAAGGACTATAGCTTTCAATATGGATTGGAGCTCAATATCAAGAAAACAAAGATATTCACCTCTGGGCTGATTGGTAGCATCATGATAGATGGTGAAGAAATTGAGGCACAGGAATAATAGTTGGAAAATGTGGGCTTGGTGACAGAAATGAGGCTGGAAAGAAAATGAATGAGTTTTGTATCTACAATGATTTATTAAATGCAAATACTTTTTAAAAAAGACACAAAGAATGATTTTACGCATGGATCTCACCTGATGAGGTGCATAGAAGTTAGATTGACTACATTTGTGGAATAAACTGTTGGAGAAGTTCAATTATCAGCAGTCAAAACTAGGCCAGGGGCACACTGTGGTTCAGATCATCACTCCTATGCAACTTCAAATTGAAGCGGAAGAAAATGAAAATAAGTCCACAGAAACCAAGATATGATCTTGAATCAATTTCATCTGATATTCAAGATCATCTTAAGAATAAATTTGAGTCATTGAACATCAATGAGTGAAGACCAGATGAGTTGTGGGATGATACCAAGTATATCATCCATAAATAAAGTAAAAGATCATTACAAAAAAGGATAAAGGGAAAAAATGAAATAGGTGTCAGAAGAGACTCTTAAGATTGCACTGGAGATACCATTTGACCCAGCAATTCCACTACTGGGAATATACCCTGAAGAGACCATAGCTGACATCCAAACAGATATATGCACACCCATGTTCATTGCAGCTTTGTTCACAATAGCAAGGAGTTGGAAACAACCTAAGTGCCCATCAACAAACGAATGGCTAGAGAAGCTGTGGTATATTCGCACAATGGAATACTATGCTGCATTAAAAAACAAGGAACTCATGCAATATTATTCAAAATGGTTGACTCTGGAGAACATTATGCTGAGTGAAATATCCCAGTCACAAAAGGACAAATATTACATGATGCCACTGTTGTAGAATGGGACTGTCCTTGGGGTTAGGGAGACACTGAGTAAGATGGGTTCAATAATGTATACTGCACTGAAGCAGAGGAGGGAGAGAACCGTCTAAAAGAGAGATGTAACTGGGTATTTCTGTCATCACAGGAGACTAGGGCGAGGGCTGCATGGTGGAGGGGACCTTGGGGAGGGTTTGTAAAACAATGAAAGAATCTTTTCTTTTACTTTTCCATAATTTTTGGACTCATGTACTTATAACTTGTTAGTCAAATTTGTGTCTTCTAGGTTGCAACACCCCCATGATACATCTTGAAGGATATGTACATGTACAACCAAGCACAATCAATAAGAGTGCATCTGAATTCCAAAATCAATCTCCATAATAGTCTATGTGTTTCCTACTGCCAAAGGGGCCCTTTAGAGTAGTGAGAGAAGATCTTCACCCTGAAACCCACAGCGTCCCTTTTCAGCAGGAAGTAGCTAAGAGAATACGCCGTCCCCTTTTCCTTATGAATCAGGGTGAAGTCTCTCTCAGGGAGGAGTGATAGGGAATGGCAAAGGATACACTGACAAAGAAGACTAATCAGAACTGGCTTTGACAAGCACTGTGGCATTTGGACAAGAACAAACTGGGAGGAGGGTAAAGAGAATAGTGCAACAATGAATGAGTGGAAGCCCAAAATCTCTGTAAATGTTTATGAAAATTAATAAAATATAATTATAGAAAAAAAAAAAAAAAAAAAAGATTGCACTGGAGCATTGAGAAGCCAAAACAAAAGGAAAACATGTTGAAGTGAAAGAACTGAACAGAAGATTTGAAAGGACAGCTCAGGAGGACAAAGCAAATTATTATAACGGAATGTGTAATTAAGAATCAAAAAGGAAGAACTTACTCTGCATTTCTCAAGCTGAGAGAATTGAAAAAAATTTAAGCCTCATATCACAATATTGAAAGATGCGGTGGGCAATATATCTTATGACCCATAAAGCATCAAAAGAAGATGGAGGGAATACACAGAATCACATTTGACAATGAACAATTTCAGGAAGTATCATATGAACAGGAGCCAATGGTAATGAAGGAGGAAGCAGAAGCTGCATTGGCAAAAACTAAGGTCCCAGGAATCAGTGAGACACCAACTGACTTATTTCAATTAACAGATGCAGCCCTGGATGTGCTCACCAGTCTATGCCAGGAGCACAGTTATCTGGCCAACAGATTGGAAGATATCCATATTTGTTCTCCTTCCCAAGAAAAGTGATCCAACTGAATGTGGGAACTATTGAACAATTTCTTTTATATCATATGCTAGAAAAATATTACTGAATATCATTTATTAAACAGCTAAAACAGTACATAGACAGGGAGCTTCCATAAGTTCAAGCAAGATTTAGAAGAGGCCGTGGCACCAGTAATACCTTTGCTGATGTCAGATGGATCCTGGTTGAAAGCAAAAATATTCAGAAGAATGTGTATTTATTATTTATTGATTATGCAAAGGAATTTGACCATGTGGATTATAACGAGTTGTGGCTGACATTGAGAAGAATGGGAATCCCAGAGCACTTAATTGTGGTCATGCAAAATCTAAACCTGGACTAGAGCAGGAGAACACTGCATGGTTTAAAATTGAGAAGGGAGTGTGCCAGGGTTGTATTCTATCTCCATAACTATTCAATCTGTATGTTGAACAAATTATCTGAGAAGCTGGACTCTATGAAGAAGAGTGTGGATTCAGGATTGGAGGGAGACTCATCAATAACCTGCATTATGTAGATGACACAATCTTGCTTGCTGAAAGTGAGGAGGACTTGATGCACTTGTTGCAGCCTTCAGTATGGATTGCATCCCACTGTCAAGAAAACAAAGATTCTGACCACTGACCATATGAGGGAGATACAAATTCATCAATAAATTACAGAAAAACTGGTCCAGCAGTTTGGGTGTGGGTTGGCTAATGAGGAAATTGTACTAACCTATCTCCTTTCTTCCTGTGTACCTAAGTGACGTATAGTGCCTTTACCCAAAAGGTTTAACTAACCAATCATAATGTATATAAAAATTAGCCAACTGAAAAGAGACTCCAACCACTACCTTGTAAGCCTATACAAAGAGAGAACCTTTTACATTTGGGGAAACTTGCCCTTGAGAGGCTGAGGTCTCTTTCAATGCTCTCCAGGGACAATAAAGCCTTTCTTGCTTGTTTCTTCACCTTGAGTCAAATTCCTACAACATTGTATCAGAGATCTGGACAATGACTAAGGATAATAGGAGTAGAATCAATGCCTGTGAGATGTAGTGCTGGAGAAGAGTATTGAATATGTCATGGACTATCAAGAGAAATAATAGCTCCATCCTGAAGAGGGTGAAACCAAGTTGCTTCCTGGAGGCAAGGATTTTAAAGCTCCATTTCACATACTTTGGGCATGTTGCCAAGAGGGACCCATCCTTTTGATAAGGAATGGTAAAGGAAATGCTAACAAAGTACATAAATCAGAAACTGTTCTAAACAATGGTGTGAAACAGTGGCAAAACAACACAAGGAAAACAGACATATCTAAAAAAGAAGACAGTAGACCTACAGAACCCAAGGGCCACCATAAATCCATCAGAAACTATGCAGCACCATAAAGTTGTATAAATTTGATCCTCACTGAAAAACATATATATAATCATACTTAAGATAAGGATATGGTCAGACTTTCCTGCCTATTTATAGCCTATTATGACTCCATTTCTTCTGCAGGTGCTTGCTTTGTGTGGGTTTCTTTCTTGTGGCAACATTCTAGCAAAGTCTTATATCCAAGTTAGAACTTCCTAGTTCTTATTCGTAGAGGACCCTGGACCTCTTTGGAAATCATTCCCTTGACAGTTGGAAAAGTGTGTCATACTTAGAAGAGTAGAGGGACAGTGCAGGAGAAGACGACCCTGAATGAGATGGATTGACACAGTAACTGGATAATGGGGTAGATGTGTCAGAGGCAATGAGCCTGGCTAAGGATAGAGCAGGGTTCAGAGAGGGAACATAACAACAGCAACAAATCTGAGAAAGAGAAGGGGAGAAATTTCATTCTCCATGAGACAGTTGTTGTTGTTGTTGTTATGTGCTGTCGAATCGTTTCCAACTCATATGCACAACAGCCCTAAACCCTGCTCTATCCTGTGCCAAACGCACCGCCTCTGACACACCCATCCCGATTACCCCAGTCACTGAATCAATCCATCTCATAGAGGGTCTTCCCCTCCTGC
>NW_006400290.1:197468-212412 GCF_000299155.1 Elephantulus edwardii
GAAACGCTGAGCGAGTTCGGTCCTTTTGATTTTCTGACTCTAGCTCCTCGCACATTTCATTGTAGTATTTTGCTTTGTCATTCCGAGCTGCCTTTTGGAATCTTCTGTTCAGCTCTTTAGTATCTTGAATTCTTCCTTGTGCTTTGACTTCTCTATGCTCTAGTGCAATCTTCAGAGTTTCTTCTGAGACAGTAGGAGGTCTTATTAAAAGTAAGGAAGATTTTCTAGGACTAACGTTCCTAAGCACAAAGCAGGAAGCCAAGTCTGTGTGGCAGAGGCACACAGAGAATAACAGAGCCTTTCAGGGATTTGGGTAATGGAATTCTGTGGTAGAAGATGTCCTGAGGCTTTTAGTGCTATATACTCATTAATAAAATAAAAAAAATTATTATATTTACACTTGCATAACATAGACTACAAAAACAGGTGGGATCTGATAGATAATTAATTGTCATGCTCCCCACACTCTCTATTTTCTTTTTACCCCAGAGGCAAAGGCTGACCTCATTAAAAGACAGAAGATGAGAGGGCTATGTTGAAAAGATAAAACAAATCTGCCAAGTTTCACAAGTTTTAAAGAGAAAAATAATTCTAGAGTTATAAAAACCATAGAATGGTCAATAGTTTGAGTTTAAGGGAAATTGAATGAGGATTTGTGACAGAAGCTGAGAAAATTAATGCTCACAATCCCTTAGAGCATGCAGAAAACATTGTATACAAGAGGTAAATGCTTCTTTCAGTATCATAGTCTTTTCTAGCTTCTGTCAGCTTTTCCCACTCAGCAGTGACCCAATCATGTCAAACAATAACATGATTTTTAAAGCTAAAGGCTCTGTTGCTGTCTGAGCTCAGTGAGATTGGTTCAGTAAGTAGTGAGCTTGGAAGACAGGGGAATGTTTTGGTGAAACATCAACTTTACACTTTGTTAGAAATTACAGTAAACTATTCAGATACGCAGGAGCCCAGTAGAAACAACTATTGAGTAGTGAGCTTATTATGTTACTGGATGCAAGGGGTTCTTTCCATAGTCAGTTGCGAATGAGACAGATGGATTGCAATATCCAAAGCACTTTATTGCAGATCTGGAAGAGCAGTAAAAATCATCTCAAAAACTCCTTCCCCATCTACGAGTAGTCGTTGTGTTTTGTGGGTAGTTGCTAATCTACTTAACCTGTTGCTTTTGTTAAATAAAATTTCGATATTCAAAAATATTTGGCATGGAAAACGAGATTAAGTAAAACAGAGGAGTGTATTGGCAGCTCTCGAGCTCTCTGTTTCAGGCTGGAGGAAGGCATTGTGGAGCAGCAAAATCACAAGTGGGAAGAGCACAGGTAAAATTTTATAGGTAGGGGTTGGGGGTAGGGTGGCCAAGTCTGTGCAGGACGCTCATTGGACACCTTCTGTCTGTTCCCAAATGTGGAGCTTCTGAGTTCCTTTAGGTAGATTGTGTCATAGCTGATGGTTGAGCAGGGTGTGACTGGTGGTCATACTCTCTTCTGATTGGCCATGGCCACATGACACTGGGCTGATTGGAATGTCCCCCATAAGGTGTGGTTAGGGTGGTATGTCCCCTTGCTTCCAGATGACCTTGCAAAAAAAGAGCAGTTTACATACAGTTACAAGTAAACAGACGACTTATGAAATCCTTTACATATGACTAAGAAAATACTCTTTTAAAGAGGTAAAAATCCAGAAAAGATGTATTTCCTTTCCTGGTAAACATGCAGCTTAAGGTTCAATTTATATATGTCTCGGGAAAACCATTTCAAAGACAACGCTAATCTAGGAAAGATGCATTTCCTCCCCTGGTAATCAGGCAGCTTAAAGCACTTTCATGACTGTGTATGGCCATATCATCTTGAACACACCTGATCTCAGAAACGTAGCAGGGTCAGGCCTGGTTAGTACTTGAGTGGGAGACTGTCTGGTATACCAAGTACTGTAAGCTTAAGAATTGCTAAAGAAGCTGAGCCATTTGATTTTCCAAAGATTGTTTCTCTAATTTTGGAACCAAAAGATAAACTTCTTAATATTGCCAATCAGATTCCTGAAACTGATAGCTGGAATGTAGATATCCCACAACTATCAACTATCTCTTCCATTTGTTCTTAAGGCTTTTGCTCCCAAAAATGCTAGTTTTTTTAAAGTAATTCAAAATACCTAATGAAAAGACTATAGATGCTAAACATTTCTAACAACTATACAAGTTATGGGAAAATGGTTAAAAAATTGATAAAGGTGTTGTAGATTAAAGAGTCAGGTGACTGAAGATTTTTTTAAATTTTTTTTTAATCTTTAATCAGGAGGAAATTTTAATTGTCAAATTTTAGACAACTGGTGTTGGTATTTTAATGTTGATGTTGTTGTTATGTTCCATCGACTTGCTTGCGACTCATAGTGACCCTATGTACAACAGCCCTGAAACTGGCCTCTCCTCTGCCAACTTTCCTGTCTCTGACACACCTACCCTCATTACCCCAGTCACTGTATCAATCCATTGAATCGATAGTCTGTCTCCTCTTTCTCCATCCATCCACCATTCAAGCATGATGTCCCTCTCCAAGAACTGGTCCCTCCTAGCAATACACCCAAAGTATGTCAGAAAAAGCCTCAGAATCCTTGCCTCTAAGGAGCAGGCTGGCTTCACCCTCTGTAGGATGAAACTGTTCTCTTGGCAGTCCATGGTATATTCAATACTCTTCTCCAGCACCACTGCTCAAAGGCATCAATTCTCTTTCTATAATCCCTAGTCATTGTTCCGTTTTCTAGTGAGTAGCAAGTAATTGCAAAGACTATGGCATGGATCAGGGTATCTTAGTCTCCAGACTGACATCATTGCTCTTCAGTACTTTGGAGAGGTCCATGACAGCTGACTTACTCAATGCAATTCATCTTTTGATTTCCTGGCTGCTGGTACCAAGAGTGTTGACTGTTGAACCAAGCAAATTAAAGCTGTTAACAATCTCAATTTCTTCAACATCCATCATAATGCTGCCAATAGGCCAAGTGGTGAGAATCTTTGTGTTTTTGTTATTTTGAGCTTCAATCCATATTGAAAGCTACAGTCCTTGATCTTCTGCAGCCAGCACTTCAAGCCCTCCTCAGTTTCTGCAAGCAGGATTGTGTCATCTGCATAATGCAGGTTATTGATGAATCTTCCTCTGATCCTGATGCTACATTTCTCATCATATAGCCCAGCCTCCCAGATGATCTGTTCTGCATATAGATTGAAAGGGTGTGGAGACAAAATATATCCCTGTCCATACACCCTTCCTGATTTTTAACCATGTAGTGTCTCCTTGCTCTGTTCTGACAACTGCCTCCTGGTCCAAGTATAGGTTTTACATAAGCACAATCAAATTTTAATGTTATTTCCTTATATAAAGAATATTTTTCTATTACATAAAAAGCACTTTAATGACTAAAGAAAGAAGAAATAGAATTCTAGGACAAAGCAACCAGTTTTGCAGGCTGGAGACAACTGATGCCAATTTTATAACTATACTGATATGTTTGTTGGATCATGAATTTATGAGAGGGTGGAGGGCAGGCGCAGGAGGGGAAGGCCCTCTGGGAGGTGGATTGATTCAGTGACTGGGGCAATCAGGATGAGTTTGTCAGAGACAATGAGATTGGCACAAGACAGAGCAGAGTTTAGAGTTGTTGTACATAGGGTCGCTATGAGTCGCAACAACAACAACAACCTCATCAATCAAAAAAGTCCCACCATCAATTCAAAAAGTCAATTTACAGAAAAGCTCTTTTATTTGGCATATATAGTAGTGGTGTTGTTATTGAGTACTGTTGATTCAGAAGGGACTCAAAGCTTACCTTCCAGAAGGTTTTCAGAGGCAGTAAATAGCATGAGAGAAAATTGTCCACATTTCTTATTCTTTTTTTTTTAAATTTACATTTCTTATTAATTTCAGTAAAAGTTTACAGAGGCTTTGAATTTCCATTCATTCATTGTTGCACATTTCTCCCCTCCTAAGTCTCCCCCCCAGAACACTACCCTCTTGGAAAAGTAAAAGAAAAATTCTTTCATTGTTTTACAAACCCTCCCCCAGGTCCACTCCACCATGTAGCCCTTGCTCTAGACTCCTGTGATGACAGAAATACCTAGTTATATCTCTTTTAAACAGTTTTCTCCCTCCTCTGTTTCAGTGCAATATACATTATTGAACCCATCTTACTCAGTCTCTCCACAACCCCAAGGACAGTCCCATTTTACAACAGTGGCATCATGTAATATTTGTCCTTTTGTGACTGGGATATTTCACTCAGCATAATGTTCTCCTGAGTCAACCGTTTTGAATAATATTGCATGAGTTCCTTGTTTTTTAATGCAGCATAGTATTCCATTGTGCGAATATACCACAGCTTCTCTAGCCATTCGTTTGTTGATGGGCACTTAGGTTGTTTCCAACTCCTTGCTATTGTGAACAAAGCTGCAATAAACATGGGTGTGCATGTATCTGCTTGGATGTCAGCTATGGTCTCTTCAGGGTATATTCCCAGTAGTGGAATTGCTGGGTCAAATGGTATCTCTATTTGCAACTTTTTGAGAAAGCGCCGTACTGCTTTCCACAGGGGTTGCACCATTTTACACTCCCACCAACAGTGAATCAGGGTTCCAGTTTCTCCACAACCTTGCCAGCATTTGTTGCTTGCTGTTCTGTTAAATTTTGCTATTTTGACTGGGGTGAGATGATATCTCATAGTTGTTTTAATTTGCATCTCTCTTAGGGCTAGGGATTTTGAACATTTCTTCATGTGCTTGTTAGCCATCTGAATGTCGTCTTCGGTGAAGTGCCTGTTCATATCCTGTGCCCATTTTTCTATTGGATTATTTACCTTTATCTTGTTGTGGTGCTCAAGTATTTCATAAATTCTGGATATAAGTCCCTTATCTGATATGTTATTACCGTAATTTTTGCTATTCATCTTTTGCTTTTTTTTCCTATTAGGAAAGAAGTGTTCTGAATAGTGTACACATTACAAATATTTTTCTATAGGTTTTGGTTCATTTTTTAAAATCTCCTCAGAGAACTGTGGATGCTATGCAGAATGGAGAAAGTGGATCCATTTTTTTCTCAGTCTATCTTCTAGCTAATTTAGCTTTTCTGTGTGCTTTAGCATTATTTACAACATGTGGCCCATCCCTTTGATTTCTTCTACAATGTATAACAGAAAGTTCACAGGGCCTTGATATAACTGCCAAGAACCTTTGAATTTTCTTCCTGTATTTGATGGGAGAATTTTTGGCGGTAAGCAATCTTCTGTTTTTCTAGATCTGTCTATGGACCTACACTATTAAGACTGCATATTTACTATGTGGCCTCTCTCGCTCTTGGCTAGTTCTAAAGCCCTAGTGAGGACTTTCAATTGAGCTTTTTGTGCACAAGTCCCAGGCAATAAATGGCCACTTTCAATAACTTCTTTATCTGAGACAATTGCATAATGTACACAGTGAACACCATCTTTGAAAAATCTGCTACCATCAGTTATACTATACTGCTTCAGGGTTGTCCAGTGGGGTATCTTTGAGGTCTCTTCTACCCATATAGAAGTGCAGGATGTCTTCTCCACATTGATGGACTGTGGTGGGAGATAGCATCTCAATAGGTAATAATGAGGCTAGATTTAAAGTATTGCTGGCCTCCAGAGAGATCTGGGTTCTCTTAAAGTATTAACTAATATTTTAATATTCTACTGTTAAATAGCCATCTTCTTCTATGACCTAAAGGTAAAGTTTTCAAAGTGTGGGAGGCTTGCACAATGAGTTTCTGAGACATTAACAATTTTCTGGGCCTCTTCAGCCAGTAAAACTGTACTGGCTACTACTCTTAAGCAATAAGACTGGCCAGCAGCCATGGAGTTGTCTTTTTGAAAGATAAACTACAAGTTGTGGCTCAGGACTGATCATTTGGACTAGGACTCCAATGACCACTTTACTCTTTTCATCGACATATAAGATAATTAAGACTGCCTAGACCAGGAGCCCAAAGAGGGCCTCTTTTAGTTATACAAGCTTACATTTAGTCTGGAGAGGCTTAAACCAGGAGGCTCCTTGGAGGAAAGGATTCTGAGGCATCATCTAACATACTTTGGACATGTGAGGAGGGACTGGTCCTTGGAGAGGGACATCATGCTAGGGAGGGTGGAGGGACAGTGCAGGAGAGGAAGGCACTCTATGAAGTGGATTGATTCAGTGACTGGGGTAATTGGGATGGATGTGTTGGAGACAGTGTGATTGGCACAGCACAGAGCAGAGTTTAGTGCTATTGTACATAGGGTCACTCTGAGTCGCAAGGGACTTGACAGCACATAAAAACAACAACAACATTTAGTCATCCATCCTAGGTTCTTCCCCCCCCCCGTTTAATTGATCATATTGAGGAATCTCAGTCTTGCGATACTCAATCATCCCTCAAAATTACTGGGGAAGATAGGCTGACTGTCCTTTCAAGCCAACCTGAGGAGAACTTTCTACTGTTATAAGCCAAAATGAATCTCAAGAAATGAGATTTGCCTCAGGGAAGCAAATTTGGGCCTTTTCTTTAGACACTTTAAAACCTTCTTAAGGATGTGCAGGGAGCAACGCACAGGGAACAAGTAGGACAGTAGGAATTTGAGTGAGAACTTTTATTAAAACAATTCGTTTGGGAGCCGCCAGCTGAACTGCTATCGGACTAACCCACCAGGAACAAGCAGGACAGTGGAAATTTGAGTATTCTTAAGCCGTGCTGGACGCAGAGCCCTGCCAGACCCAGAGCCCTGCTGGGTGAGGACTGCCAGATGAGAGCCAGACAGCTGGAATTTGAGTGAGGACCCCACACAAGCCTACCTGGACAGCTGGAATCTGAGTGAGGTCTCTGCATGTGCCCTCACTGACCCCATGCCCACTCTGTGCCCATACCTGCCTGGTGCGGGTTCTGCTCCACACCCATGCCTCAATGTCCAGTCAACTAATTTGCCTTTAATCCAGAGCACCTTGTTGTGACTTAGCTGTAACAAGATGCTACTCTCACTGGCCCTGAACTGAACCTTTCCTAGGATCAAAAGTTCAGAGAGAAACACAGGCAAGGTAGCTGCCCCCCGTCTTCTAGAGCACTGACTTAAGATCAAGAACCTATCATCTCATCAGGCATGAAAAACTCTATCACAGCAATGTCACATAAGAAGCAGGCTAATTCACACCCTACACAAGTTCAAAGCAAGATGTCACTCCAAAAAAAATTACACAGTATCAGTAGATATCCTGAAGCCAGAAAGTGTGATGGAACTTTCTGACACAGAATTTTTTTTAAAAAATGATTAATATTTTGAATGGATGAAAGACAAACTTGAAGAATTACAGGACACTGCAAGCAAAACCCAGGAGGAGCTTTAAAAGACAATCCAAAACAATGCATATAAAACAAAAGAGACATTAGAAGCTCTGGAATAAAAAAACCAAGAAATCACTATCCAAATTATGAGGTCCAATGTTTCAGATGCTGTCAACATGATGGAGGGACATATGAACAGAGTTGAAGAGATGGAAAACAGAACCAGTGAAATAGAAGACAGAATTGTCATCACTGATCTGCTTGAGAGAAAAGCAAAATCAAAAAGGAAGGAAAAAGAAGAAAACCTAAGAATAATGTGGGACACTATAAAGAAAAATAGGATGTGCATCATCAGAATCCCAGAATAGAAAGGAGCAAGTAAAGGCAGAAAAAAAGTTGTGGAAGAATTAGTTGAAAAAACTTTCCAGGCATAATGAAGAATGTTGTTGTTGTTACATGCTGTTGAGTTGCCTGCAACTCATAGCCACCCTATGTACAACAGCCCAAAACTTTGCTCTATCCTGTGCCAATATCACTGTCTCCAACATACCTACCACATTTCCCCAGTCACTGAATCAATCTACCAATCAGTCAATCTATCAGTCATAGAGGGTCTTTCTATCCTGTGCTGTCCCTCCACCTTCCCAAGCATGACATCATTATCCAAGGACATATCCCATGTATGTCAGATAAAGCTTCAGAATCCTTGCCTCCAAAAAGCAGCCTAGTTTAACCCTCTCTAGGATGAACCTGTTTGTTTTCTAGAGAGTCCATAATATATTCAATACTTGTCTCCAACACCACAGCTCTAAGGCATCAATTCATTGTCCAGATTTCTGACACATACCAAGTGATTGCAAAGGCCATGGCCTATATCAGGTGCACTTTACTGTCCAGATTGACACCATTGCTCTTCAGTACTTTGGAGAGGTCCTTAACAGCAGACTTCGCCATTGCAATAATTCTTTTCATTTCCTGGCTGCTGGTGCCAAGAATGTTGACTGTAGAGCCAAGCAAACTAAAGGTGTTAACAATCTCAATATTTTCACCGTCCATCCTGATGCTACCAATTGGCCCAGTGGTTAGAATCTTTGTCTTCTTAATATTGAGACTCAGTCCACACTGAAGGCTGCAGTCCTTTCCTGCAGAAGCAGCAAGCACTTCAAGCCCTCCTCAGTTTCGGCAAGCAGGGTTGTGCCATCTGCATAATGCACATTGTTGATGAATCTTCCACTAATCCTGATGCCACACTTCTCCTCATACAGCCCAGCCTCCCATATAATCTGTTCTGCATATAGGTTGAAAAGGTATGGAGATAGGACACATCCCTAGCATACACCCTTCCCAATTTTGAACCATGAAATGTTTCCTTACTCTGTTCTGATAACTACCTAGCACAATCAAGTGTTCTGGGATTCACATTCTTCTCTGAGTCAGCCGTAGTTTGCTATGATCCACAGAGTCAAGGAACTGAAGAACAAATTCAAACCTTGAGTTGTTGTACTTAAGGATATTTTAGTCTGAATATTAAATGAACCAGGCAGTATTAAAAGAAGATGAAAAGAGTATACAGAGTCATTGTACCAAAAGGAATTGGCAGACACCAAAGAATTTCATGAAACAACATACAAGTAAGACCCTATGGTGATGAAAGAAGAAGCTCAAGTTCCTTTGAAGGAATTGGGGGGGGAGGAGTGGAAGGAGCTAGGAATTGATGGTATACCAATTGGTGTATTACAACTAACAGATGCTGCCCTAGATGTGCTCAGCAAGTTGTGTCAAGAAATCTAGAGGACAACCACTTGGCCAAGTGACTGGAAGAGAAAGAAAGGGGACCCAACAGTGTGGAAATTATCAAACAATATTATTGATATCACATGCAAGCAAGATTCTGCTGAAGATTATAAAAAAATGACTTCCAGAAGTCCAGCCTGGGTTTAGAGGGGGTTGTGGTACTAGGGACACTGTAGCTAATGTTAAATGGATCTTGGCTGAAAGCAGGAAGTATCAGAGGAATGTCTATGTTTCATTGATGATACAAGGACATTTGACTGTGTGGATCATAACTAAATTCAGCCTACAATTTTTAAAATATTTTTTTATTTTCATATGATAATACTTTTACAGTATGTTTCATTCATATACATTGTGGTTTATACAGTCTTATTTACAGTGTGTTTCATACTATCATTCATATTCATTCTATTTTACATTATTTTTATATTAGTTTATTTACAATAGTTGAATACATTGTTTTTCACACCAGATCCTTCCCATTTCACTCATCCTCCCACTCATCAAATTATGTGACCCAATGATTAATCTCCCACCCCCACACATCCTAATCCCACTGCTTCATAATATTTTTATACAGTATTTGTCCTTATAGGACTAAGTTAGTTCACTCAGCATAATGCTTTCCAGTCCATCACAAGTTAGGTAATAATTTATAAAATCATTGCTCCTGCATGCTGCATAATATTCCATTGTGTGAATGGACAATAATTTTTCAATCCATTCGGTTGGACATATGGGCTGTTTCCACATTCTTGCAATGATGAATAGTGCAGCTATAAATGTTGATGTACAAGTCTACGTTAGTGTCTCAGTTCTCATTTTCTTGGGGTATATTCTAAGCAGTCGAATAGTTGGGTCCTATCAAATTTCTATGTTCAGATTTAAAAAAAATTTTTTTTGCTAATTTTAATGAAAGTTTTCAGAGACTGTGGATTTCCATTCATTTTTTGTTGTACTTTTCTCCCTGCTCAAGCCCCCCCCCATCCCCACAGTTCTATCTTGAAAAGTAAAAGAAAAATTCTTTCATTGTTATACAATCTCTACCCATCCCCCAAAGTCCACTCCATTATGCAGCCTTCTTTCTGGACTGTCATGACAATAATACCTAATCATATATCTCTTTTAAACAGTTCTCTCTCTCATCTGTTTCAATGCAGTATACATAATTTATTCCATCTTTCTCAGTCTCTCCTCAACCCTAATGTCAGTCCTGTTTTACAACAGTGGCACTATGCAGTATTTGTCCTTTTGTGACTGAAATATTTCACTCAGCATAATGTCCTTCAGGGTCACCCATTTTGAATAATATTGCATGAGTTCCTTGTTCTTCAATGCTGCATAGTATCCCATTGTGTGAATATACCACAGCTTCTCTATCCACTCATTTGTTGATAGGCACTTAGGCTGTCTCTAACTCTTTGCTATTTTGAACAATGCCACGATAAACATAGGTGTGCATATATCTGTTTGGGTGGTGGTTATGGTTTCTTTGGGGTAGATTTCCAGCAGCGGAATTGCTGGATGAAATGGTATTTCTATTTGCAACTTTTTGAGAAAGCGCCATACTGCCTTCCGTAGTGGTTTGCACCATTTTACACTCCTACCAACAGTGAATAAGTGTTCCAGTTTCTCCACAACCTCATCAGTATTTGTTGTTTGCTGTTCTGTTAAATTTTGCTTTTCGTACTGGGATGAAATGATATCTCATAGTTATTTAGTGTTCAGCATTTTGAAGAAGCACCAAATTGCCTTCTAGAATTGTTGTACCATTTGACAACACCAATGTATAAGAGTTTCTATCTCACCACATCCTCTCCAACATTTATTACTTGCTTCCTGTTAAACTTCACCACTGTTACTGGAATGAAATGATATCTCACTGTGGTTTTGATTTGCATCTCATTGTCATTCATTTTGAATATTTCTTCACATGTCTGTTGGACACTCGAATATCTTCTGTGAAAATTCCTTTCATGTGTTTTGCCCATTTTGTAATTGCATTCTCAGACCTTTTCTTGTAGAGGCCCAAGTGTATTTTGTAAAGTTTCATTATGAGATTATTGTCTGAGATGGTATTGCCAAATATTTTTTCCTAGTTGGTAGGTTTTCTTTTCACCTTATTGGAAAAAGTTTTTGATGCACACAGGGAGTTAATCTTTAGAAGATCCCATTAATCAATTTTATCCCCTTCAGATTGTGTATTTCTGGCTGTATTTGACAGTTTCTTTAGTGCCTTTTGTCTCCTATGAATTTTGTGGTCTCTGATCCACCTTGAGTTGATTTTTTGTGTATGGTGTGAGATATGTATCCTATTTCAGCTTTCTGCAGGTAGCAGTCCAGTTTTCCCGGCACCATTTACTGAAGAGGTTATTATTCCCTATTTGATAGGTTTTATTTCCTCGTCGAAATCAGTCGATCATAGATAACTAGGTCTATTTCTGGGTTCACAATTCTGTTTCATTGGTCTATATGCCAGTCATTGTACCAGTACTATGCTGTTTTGATTACTACCACTGTGTAGTAGGTTTTGATGTTTGGGAGTCCTATGCCTCCCATTTCATTTTTGTTTGTCTGAAGTGTTTTGCTTATTCGGAGTCTCTTGCATCTCTGAATAAACTTGACAATTTCCCTTTCAATCTCCTGAAAAATGAATTTGGTATCTGGACTGGGATTGTGTTGAATATGTAGATTGTTTTTGATAGGATTATCATTTTCACAATATTGAGTACTCTTGTCTATGAAAACGGAACATGTCTCCACTTGTTTTAAATCTTTTATTGTGTCTTGCAGAAAGGTCCTGTAGTGTTGTTTTGGTGGTTTTTTTGTACCAGTCTTTTGTTTCTCTAGTTAATGCTCAAATATGCAAATTTGTGGTTTACTATTATAAATAGTATTGCTTTTTTGTTTTCTTCTCTGATATCGCTTTGTTATTTATTGTAGAAGAATCCCAGTAATTTTTAGGTATTTATCTTATATCCTGCCCCTCCCTGCTAATTTGGCCTACTAGCTCTAACATTTGTCTTTTTCTTGAGTCTTTGGGGGTTTTCTTAGTATACTATCATTAAAAGGCCACCTGGGAGTTGGGCAACATACCACACTGACCATTAACCTGGTGTAAGATGGCTACAGTCAGTCCGAAGAGAGCATGACCACGAGACTCATGCTGCCTAACCATCAGCTATGGCAAAACCCTCCTAAGGGCCCTCAGTAGCTCCATACATGGAATCAAGCAGAGGGCATCCAATCAGCGTCCTCCACAGAGAGCTGTACACGAAATAGACCACCCTGCCTCCTACCCCCTGCATATAAAACTTTACCTGTAGCTTCCCCATATGCGACTTTACTGCCTTACTCTGCCTTTCTCTGGCCCAAGACAGCAAACCTGACTGAGAGCTGATAATAACTCCTTTGTTTCACTTTATCTGGTTCTCTGTGCCCTTTATACCTTACAATCATACCATCTCTTTGCCAATCTCGATGCCTTTCTTGTCATATTGCCTTTCTTGTCATATTTCCTTTTCTTGTCATATTGCCCTAGCAAGCACTTCCAATACAATACTGAATAGAAGTGGTGACAGTGGGCATCCTTGTCTGATCCCTGTTTGCAAGAAATGCTTTTAGTCTTTCTCTATTGAGAATGATGTTAGCTCTTGGTTTTGAATATTTACTTTTCACTATGTTAAGGAAATTCCCTTCTATTCCAATTTTGCTGAGTGTCTTTACCAGGAAGGGGTGTTGTATTTTGTCAAATGCCTTTTCTGCATCAATTGTTAGAACCATATGATTTTGTTATTTTGTAAATGTGGTGAATTACATTGATTGTTTCTTTTATATTGAACCATTCTTGCTTACCTGTTATGAATTCCACTTGTCATGGTGAATTACTGTCTTTCTGATCTTTTGGGTTCTATTGGCTAGGATTTTGTTAAGAAGTTTTGCATCTATATTCATGGGAGATATTGATCTGCAGTTTTCTTTCTTGGTAATATCTTTACTTGGTTTTGTATCAGGGTTATGCTTGCTTCATAAAATGACTCTGGAAGTGTTCCTTCTCTTCCAATTTTTTGAAATAATTTAAGTAGAAGTGGTGATGATCTCATCTCTGAATATTTTGTAGAAATCAGCTGTGAAGCCATCTTGTCCAGGACTTTTTCTTATAAGGATGTCTTGTTTTTGTGTGTTTTTTTTTTTACATTTTTAGAAAACTTTATTTTTCACATGGGGGGGTTTTGTTGTGTGGAGGTTTTTTTTAGTATTAAAGAATTTTTTAAAGTACTAGTTTATATACAAAATTCTAATACATTGGTTTCGAGAACAGATTTTTCCAATTTCCCTTACCCCCCCCATCAAATTGTACAACTCCATGATTAATCTCCCCCCTGTACATCTTCATCCCTCTTCTTCCACCCTCCCCCACCCCCCTTGGATCCCTTGGATACCATCGCAAGAACATGAAAACAGCCGAAATGTCCAACTACAATGAATGGATTGAGAAATTATGGTACATTCACACAATAGAATACTACCCAGCACGCAGGAGCAATGATTTTATAAATTATTACCTTACTTGGGAGGGAGCGGAGAGCATGCTGGGTGAACTAACTCAGTCCCACAAGGACAAATATTTTATAGAAATATTATTGTAGAATGAGTATAAGGAAGTCTTTTTTTTTTACCTTAAAAGGTCAAAAAATTAAAAAATTTCTTGTGATGAGTCTCTTCAAGTGTTCTATATCTGTCCTTGTCGATCTGCGTAGCGCATGAGTTTCAATGAATTTTCCCATTTCCTCTACATATTTTAATTTATCAGTGTATAGCTTTTCATAGTGTTCTGATATTATTGATTTAATTTTATCTGGTTCTGTTTTGAAGTCATCTCTATCATTCCTTAATCAAGTTATCTGTGTATCCCTTTTTTTTTTCTTCTGTTAACATTGCCAGGAGTTTGTCTATTTTATTGATCCTTCTGAAAAGCCCCTCCTGGTCAAATTAATGGTTTCAATTGTTTTTCTGTTTTCTGTCTCATTGATTTTAGCTCTTGTCCTTATAATTTCTTTTCTTCTAGATGCTGTAAAATTAGATTATTGTTCTTTTTCTATCTGATGAAGGTATTGGGTTAATTAATTCTTCTTTTTTTCCTTTATCATGTCTGTTCCTATTGCTACAAATTGCCTCCTGAGGACTGCCTTCTCTGCATCACAGAAATTTTTGTTAAGTTTTATTTTCATTCCAATTTGTTTCAAGAAACTTTTTTGTTTCATTCTTTATTTCTTTTATCACCCAATTGTGTTCTAGCAGAGAGTTATTTAGTTTGACATGAGTGGTTTTATTATCTTTACTATCCTGTTGTTAATGTCTAGGCTTACGACACTGTAGTTTGAGAAGATATTTTGTATTATTTCAATGTTTTTAGTTTGTTCAGGTTTGCCTTGTGGTCTAATATGTGATAGATTCTGGAGAAGGTATCTTGTGCACTTTAGAAGAAAGTGAATTTAGTTTTAGTTGGGCACTCTGAATACATCCGCAAGATCAAGTTAGCTGATTATATAGTTTAGATTTTCTGCATTTTCGTTGAGTTTCCTTTGAATTGACCTATTCTTTGGTGATAGTAGTGTGTTGATATCTCCTACCACTATTATGGTGCTGTTTATTTCTTCAATTCTGATTATCATTGTTTTATGTATTTTGCAGGTCTATCATTTGGTTGTAAGCAGACCCTAGTGATTGGAACATGGAATGTGAGAGCCATGGATGTAGGAAAATTAGAAATTGTTAAGAAAGAAATGGAACGCATAAATATTGACATATTAGGCATT
>NW_006400290.1:214987-220527 GCF_000299155.1 Elephantulus edwardii
TTAGGGCTGTTGTGCATAGGGTCGCTATGAGTCACAAACGACTGGATGGCGCATAACAACAACAACAACAACAACAACATCATTTGGTGTATAAATGTTGACCAAGGTTATGTTTTCTTGATCTATTGTGCCTTTAGTTGATAGGTGCCTTTATTGTTGATGGTTGTTTTCATTCTGAAATCTATTTTATCAGAGATTAATATTGCCACTCCTCCTCTTTTTAGTTTGCCATGTCCTTGGCATATTTTTCCCCAAACTTTGATTTTGTGTCTGTCTTTTTCTTACTTTTTCAGATGTGTCTCTTGTAGGCAACATATTGATGGGCTTTGTTTTTTTGGGTTTTTTTTAATTGAGATTTTATTGTAGATTTATAAAGAACTTGGATTTCCATCCTTCCATTGTTGTACATTTTCCTCCCTATCCCCCTCCCCCCTGTTCACTTTTTCCTTTGGGGGAAAAATTCTTTCATTGTTACACAGTCGTGCCCCAACCCTCAAACCACTTTATTATACTCTTATTCTAGACTATTGTTATACCAATAATACCTAATCGTATATGACTGCTCATAACAACAACATCATATTCCTTTTATACAGTTTTCTCTCTCATCTGTGTCAATGCCTTGTACATATTTGTATTCTCTTCTCTTAGTTTTCCCCCAACCCCATGTCAGTCCAGTTTCATAACAGTGGCATTATGTTGTATTTCTTTTTTTGTGACAGATATTTTGCTCAGCATAATGTCCTTCAGGGTCATAATTTTGTATAATATTTCATGAATTCTTTGTTTTTCAGTGCAGCATAGTATTCCTTTGTGTGAATATATCATAGCTTCTCTATCCATTCATTCATTAATGAGCACTTGGGTTGTTTCCAAATCTTTGCTATTGTGAACAAAGCAGCAACAAATATGGGTGACAGTTCTGGTTTCTTTGGGGTATATTTCCAGTAGTGGAATTGTTGAGTCAAATGGCATTTCCATTTCCAACTGTTTGAAATAGTGTCATACTACCTTCCATAGTGGTTGCACCATTTTATACTCCTACCAACAAGTGAATAAGGGTTCCAATTTATGCATAACTTCACCAGCATTTGCTGTTTCCTGCTCTGTTGAATCTGGCTATTCTTACTGGGGGGAGATGATATCTCATAGTTATTTTGACTTGTATCTCTCTTAGAGTTTGAGATTTTGAACATTTCTCTGTTCATATCCTGTGCCCATTTTTCAATTGGATTCTTTATCTTGTTGTGGCACTCGAGTATTCTACAAGTTCTAGATATAAGTTCCTTATCAGACATGTCATTATCAAATAATTTTTCCCAGTCTGTGGCTACCCTTTTTACCCTGTTGGAGAAGTTTTTGGATGTGCATAGGGATTTTATTCTTAGAAGATCACATTCATCTATTTTATTCTTTTCTGGTTGTAGGTTTTTCAGGATGCTTGAAAGACTGTTTATGCTGTGGGTTAGGGCTTCTAGAATTCCACTCAGCTTTTCTCTAATGAAGTTTATAGTCCTTGGTTTTAGTCCCAGGTCCTTGATCCACCTTGAGTGGGATTTTGTGTATAGAGTGAGGGGTGGATCTTGCTTGAGTTTTATGCAAATACGTTTCCAATTTTCCCAACACCATTTGTTAAAAAGGCTGTCACTTCCCCACTTAGCTGATTTCATTTACTTGTCAAAAATCAGTTGACCATAGGTAGACAGGCTGATTTTGGGGTTCTCAATTCTATTCCATTGATCTATGTGACTGCCATTTTACCCCAACCACGCTGTCTTGACCAGCATGGCAGAGTAGTAGGATTTGAAATCAGGGAGTGAGATGCCTTCTACCTTGCTTATCTTTTTAAGGAGTGCTTTGCTTATTTGGGGCCTCTTTCCATTCCAAATGAAATTAGAGACAGCCTTTCCCATCTCATTGAAGAATGGAATCGGTATTTGTGTTGAGATTGCATTGAACGTGTACACTGCTTTTGGTAAGATTGTCATTTTCACAGTATTGAGCCTTCCTATCCATGAACGATGGATATTCTTCCATCTCTTCAGGTCTCTTTTTGTTTCTTGTATTAATGTTTTGTAATTGTCTTTGAATAGATTCTTTGTGCTTCTGGTTAGATTTACTCCCAAGTATTTAATCTTGTGATTAGCTATTGTGAAGGGTATTGTTTTTCTTAGCTCCAGTTCTGTATTCTCTTGGTCATTGTAGAGAAATTCAATTGATTTTTGCATGTTGATCTTGTATCCTGCAACTTTGCTGAATTGGCCAACTATGTCCAGTAGTTTTCTTGCTGAGTCTGTAGGGTTTTCTAAGTATACTATCATATCATCTGCATGTAGAGATAATTTTACCTCCTCTTTGCCAATTTGGATATATCTTATTTCCTTCTCTTGTCTTGTTGCTATCACTAAGACTTCCAATACAATATTGAATAGGAGAGGTGATAGTGGGCATCTTTGCTTAGTTTCAGTTCTCAAGTGGAATGCCTTTAATCTCTCTCCATTGAGAACAATGTTGTCTCTTGGGTTTGCATATATACGTTTTATTATGCTGAAGAAATTCCCCTCTAATTCTATTTTGTTGATTGGTTTTTTATCAGGAAATGGTGTTGGATTTTGTCAAATGCCTTTTCTGCATCAATTGATAGGATCATGTGGTTCTTGTTCTTTGCTGTATTTATGTGATAAATTACATTAATTGTTTTTCTTATGTTGAACCATCCTTGCATACCTGTTATGAATCCCACTTGGTCATGGTGAATTTTTTTTTAATGTATCGTTGGATTCTATTGGCCAGGATTTTATTCAGGATTTTTGCATATATGGTCAGAAGAGATACAGGCCTATAGTTTTTTATTTTGGTGGTGTCCTTTCCTGGCTTTGGCATCAAGGATATGTTTGCTTCATAGAATGAGTCTTTTCTTATTTTCTGAAATAGTTAATGTAGAATTGGTGACAGTTTTTCTCTGAATGTTTGATAAAATTAACTTGTAAAACCATCTGGACAAGGATTTTTTTGCTGTTTTTTCTGGAAGTTGTTTTATTGCCTTTTCAATTTCTTCTTTTGAAATGGGTCTGTTCAGGTATTCAGTTTGTGTTAATTTAGGTAGGCTGTAAGTTTCTAAGTATTTGTCCATTTCCTCTTGGTTTTCATTTTGTTTGACCATAGTTTTCCATAATATTCCATTTTTATCCTTGTTATTTTAGTTGGTTCTGTTGTGACTTTGACCATTTAATCTTTTATTCAGATTATGTGTGTCTTTTCCTTCTTTTCCATTGTGAGTTTTGCTAGTCATTTGTTGATTTTATTGACCTTTTCAAAGAACCAACTCCTAGTTTTGTTGATGGTTTCAATTGTTTTACTGTTTTTTATTTCATTTCTTTCTGCACTAATCTTTATAATTTCAGTTTGGCAGGTGTCCGGTTTTCTTGCTGTTTTTTGTTGTTGTTGTTGTTGTTGGGTTGTTTTTTTTCTTTTCAGTTGGTTGAAGATGTTGGGTTAGAGAGTCAATGGTCATTTTTTCCTGCCTTTGGATGTGTTTACTTGTTGCTATAAATTGACCTGCTTTTGTTGTTTCCCAGAGGTTTTGGCAAGTGGTATTTTCATTGTCATTTGTTTCAAGGAATTTTTTAATTTCCTTTTTTATTTCTTTTAGTACCCACTCATGTTCAAGCAAGGGGTTGTTCAGCTTCCAATTGTATGGTTTTTTCCTCCTTTATCTTGTTATTACTCTCTAGTTTTGTAGCATTGTGTTATGAGAAGATGCTTTGTATTATTTCTATGTTTTTTTCATTTATTGATGCTTGCTTTGTGACCTAAAATGTGATCTATTCTTGAGAGCATTCCATGCACACTGGAGAAGAATTACACTGTGATTTTGGGGGATGCATTAGCCTATAAATATCTATGAGGTAGAATTGGTTTATTGTGTAATTTTATTTATTTATTCATACATTTATTCATATATTCATATTTATTGTCTTCTGGCAAAGACAAAAACAGCATGAACTGCAAAAAAACCAAACAGATCCATCTTGAATATAGTGTACCAGAGTGTTCCTTGGAGATAAGAAGAGGGAAACATCATCCACACACTTTGAACATGTTGTTAGAGGCTATTCCTTGGAAAGAGACATCATGCTTGGAAAAGTGGAGAGTCAGTGAAGAAGAGGAAGACCTTTAATGAGATAGGTTGATACAGTGACTGTGGCAATGGACTCAAATGTGTCAGTGATAACAAGGATAGCACAGAATAGGACAATGTTCAGATCTGTTGCACATATGGTTGCTTTGATTCATACTGGACCCAATGATGCCTACTACTACTACTACTACTACTACTACTACTGAATACTTATGGATAAGGATGACAGAAGAATTTATGTCTTTGAATTGAGTTAGAGAATAATACAGAATATTCCATGGAGCCAGAGAACAAACAAGTCTATCTTGGATAAGTACAACAAGGCTGGTGAAACTTCATCTTACATACTTTAGGTATGTTGTTAGAAGTGACAAAGAAGACATGTGTTTGGAAAAATACATCATGCTGGGAAAGGAAGAGGGTTAGCAAAAGGGAGGAAGACCTCAATAAGATGGATTGGCATAGCGATGGTAACAATGGGCTCAAGCATAACACAGATTGTGAGGATGTTCCTAGGTAAATTTCCTGGTTCTCTGTGCTAGCTTCTCCCTGAACTTGCCAAAAGATGCTGCCTACTTTCAAGAACTTCTTCCCCAGGGACTTGTCTTGACTTGCACACAGCTGATTTTGGTGTTCAGCTAGAACTCAAAATGGTGTATGAATTTACATAAACAATAAAAATAGAGTTAGGGCTCCAATATAGACATTAGTCCTCCAGACTTTAAGCTCTGGTGACTTAGTGGAAGTTGCACTGTCAACTCAAAGGCAGATGGCTGAAAACCACTCACTGCTACTCAGAAGAAAAATGGGCAATCTCCTCTTTGTGATTTACTGCCTCTGAAAACCCACTGGAGGGACAACTATGAGTTGCTTCTGACTCTATGGCAAAAAGGTTTTTTTAGGTTGTTGTTGTTGTTAGGTGCTGTCAAGTATAATTCATAGCAACTCTATAAACAACAGATATAAATCCTGTCCTATCCTGTGCACAATCACTGACACACTCAAGCCCATTGCTCTAGTCACTGTTTTAATCCACCTGGTTGAGGGTCTTTCTCTTCTTCATCGTGCCCCCACCTTCACAACCATGATGTCATTCTTCAAGGAATATCCTCTTGTAGCAACAAACCCAAAGTACTGGAGATGATGCTTCACTATTCTTACCTCCAAGGAACACCTGATAGCACTCTGGCAACACCTTCTCCTAGACATATCAATTTGGTTTTTTTGTCCATCTATGGGATAGTCAGTAATCTTCTCCAACACCACAACTCAAAGACATCAATTTTTCTGTCATATATTGTCGCTGTCTGTTTGCCAGCAACTTGACAATGACACCCTGATGGGGGTAAGCACAACACAGATACACCACTGCCGTGGGCTGCTCCAGCCAGGGGGGGGG
>NW_006400290.1:221522-236828 GCF_000299155.1 Elephantulus edwardii
ACCATTAATTCTTTTTGTTATAATGCATCCATGAATTCCCTTAAAATCATATTGTTCTTGAGAAGTTTTAGTAATGCTAAAAGAACCGGAGGTAATGTTTGCGTATCAAAGTCATCACCTCCATTTAGTTCTTTCTGGGAACATCTAACAAACTTTTAGTAGGAACACTTTGTGTAAAGAACAAAGCCTTTTTTCCCTGTCCCACATAGAGAACACAAAGAGACAATAGAAGAGAAATTACAGAAAGGCCAAGAACAATCATGGAGAAAGCACACGTTCCAAGAGGCTGACTTCCTTGACGTTTTCGCCTCAATCGGGTGATTTTGTCACACAGACTCCCTTGGAGTTGGTGTGGCACACCACTCCAGGAGAGGATCAGAGAGTCAATCCAGCTCAATTTTATTGGGACCTGCAGTGCATTTATATACCAGTATGTAAACAGGAAGACAGGATAGGGTGGGCTTACAGATGTAGTACATGCAGATTGATCAGGAGAACCTCAGCCTCGTGCGGACCACTCCCAGCTCAACAGATGTGGCAGCTGTCATCCCAGGTGGTGAGCTTTCTCAAGCTGGTACAGCCAAACACAGGGGAGCTTTCTCTACCCCGTATTAAAGGCCATTGGGAGGCTTGCACTTATCTGGAGCTTCCTTCCTCCACAACATTCCACAACAATATATACTCATTGTCCAGCTTTCACCAGCATAGCAAGTGATTGAAAAGACCATGGTCTGAATAAGGCACACCTTGTTGTTAAGCGTCATTGAGTCATAGATGACTCACTTGTGTAACATTCATAGTTTCTCCACATTCATAGAGTTTCTGGAGGTAAGCTATTTCAGAAGTGGATGCCACTCCTGCTTCCATACTTGTTTTAATCGGGAGCTCCACCAAACACTGTCCACCATGAGTAACCATTATCACATTTAACATATTTGTGTCACAGTGTTTAGCATCACAGCAACCACGAGTTACCTCTGTACAGCAAATGGATCCTCAAATGAATATCATTGCTCCTCAGTAATTTGGGATCGCCAGATCTGACTGCTGGTACCAAGTGTACTGGACATGAATTCAAGTAAGAGGAAATTGTTGACAGTTTCAATCTTTTTTCCTATCTATCATGATGTTGCCTATAGGTCTAGAGGTGAGAATTTTTTTAACTATTACATTTTATTAATTTTAATGAACATTTACAGAGATGTTGGGTTTTTGTTCATTCATTGTTGCACTATTTTCTCTACCCTCCTCCCCAGTTTGAGGTGAGAATTTTTGTTTTCTTGAAGTTGAGATGCAATCCATATTGAAGTCCTCAATCTTCTGCAGCAAGTGTTTCAAGTCCTCCTGGCTTTCAGAAGCAAGGTTTTATTGTCTGCATAATGAAGATTATTAACCAGTCTTCCTCCAGTCTTAATGTCACATTCTTCTTTAGAGTCCAGTTTCTCTAATAATTTGCTCAACATACAGACTGAATAGGTAATGGAGGAAGGATGGAATCCTGTTGCCTGTCTTTTTAAATTTAAGCCATGTAGTGTTCCTTTTGTTTTGTTAGCACACAACTTGTCTAGGCATAGGTTTTGTATAAGCATAACATTTTCTGGAATTCTCCTTGTTCTCAATGTTAGCCATAATTTGTGATGATCTGCACAGTCAAATGCCTTTGCATAGTGAATAAAGCATAAATAGACATCCTTCTGGAATGTGCTGCTTTCAGCCAGGATCCATCTGCTTTCAGCCAGGATCCTTCTGACATCAGCAATGATATCCATGAGGCCATGGCCTCTTTTATATCCAGCTTAAATCTCTGGCAATTCTCTATGCCATTGTAGCCATTTTTAAATGAGCTCCAGTAGTAGTTTGCATGTGATATTAATGATATTGTTCATCAAGTCCTATATTCTGTTGGATCACCTTTCTAGGGAATAAGAACAAATATTTATTTCTTACAATCAGGCAAGCAGCTGTCCTCCAAATTTCCTGGCATAGACTGGTGAGCATGTGCGGGGCTGAATCTTTCATTTAAAACATATCAATTGGTGGATATCCTATAGATTCCTGGGCCTTATTTTTTGCTAGTGCCTCCAGTACAGCTTGAATTTTTTTCTGTATTATTGGCTCTTGGTCATATGGTATTTCCTAAAATATTTCCTCAGCAGTCCTTTTTGGTACAGTGTTTCTGTGCATTGTCCCATCTTTTGATGTTTTCTGGATCATTTAAGATTTTACTCATGCCATCCCTACTCAAGGTTTGAATTACTCAGTTCTATCAGCTTGAGAAAGGCTGAGCAAGTTCTTCCCTTTTTATTCTTCAATTCAAGGTCTGTGCATATTATAATACTTTCCTTTGTCTTTAGGAAGTGCCCTTTGAAGTCTTCTGTCCAGCTCTTTTACTTCAGCATTTCCCCCTTTGTTTTGGTTTTCTGATTTTCTGGTGAAATTTTTAAGTTCTCTTCTGGCATCTGCTTTGGTTTTTTTCTTCCTCCTTTGTCTCTGTAATGACCTTTTGCTCTCTTTATAAATTTATACTTGATATCATACAGCAACTAATACCTTAACAAAAAATTAAAACTTGCCTATCAAGTCAGAACTGACTCCAGAGGATTTTTTTTTGAGATTTTAAATCACCAGGAAGGTAATTGTGTATTTTCCTTCTGGGGAGGTGCTGGTGGATGTAAACCTCTAGTGAGGTGCTGCCTTTGGGTTAGCAGTGCAACTTCCAAGGGACAATGCAACCAGATTGCAAATACTGAGAGGCTTGTCAAATTGTGTCCTTTTTTTGTCATTAATGTTGTTGTTGTTATGTGTTAAGTCCCTTGTGATTCATAGTGACCCTACGTACAATAGCCCTGAAACCTACTCTGTCCTGTGCCAACCTTGTCTCTGACACACCTACCCTCATTACCCCAATCACTGCATCATCTCATCAAGTGTCCTCCTCTCTTGCACTGTCCCTCTACCCTTCCAAACATGATGCCCCTCTCCAAGGACTGGTCCCTCGTTGCAATATGCCCAAGGTATGTTAGAAGAAGCCTCAGAATCCTTACCTCCAAGGAGCAGGCTGGTTTCACCCACTCCAGGAAGAACCTATTTGTTCTCTTAGCAGTCTATGCTATATTTAATACTCTTCCCCAGCACCAAAGCTCAAAGGCATCCATTTTCTATAATCCCTAGTCATTGTCCAGTTTTCTGATGTAATAGTGCAAGTAATAGTGAAGACTGTGGTCTGGATCAGGTGCACCTTAGTCTCCAGACTGATGTCATTGCTCTTAAGTATTCTGGAGATGTCCCTGACAGCCAACTTTCCCAATGAAAGACATCTTTTGATTTCCGAGTTGCTGGTTGGTACCAAGCGTGTTGCTTTGGGAGCCAAGCACACTAAAACTTAACAATCTTAATCAATTTACTATCTATCATGATGCTGCCAATCATACCAGTGGGCAAAATCTTTGTTTTCTTGACTTTGAGCTTCAATCCATATTGAAGGCTGAAGTTCTTGACCTTTTGCAGCAAGCACTCCGGGTCCTCCTCAGTTGATATAGAAGATTTCTACCAACGTTCACAGTCAGAAACAGTTGAGCATGCAATCAAGATGCACTAATAATAATGGGTGACTGAAATGCAAAAGTTGCAAACAGAGAAGGATCAATAGTTGGAAAACATAGACTTGGTGACAGAAATGAAGCGGGAGACAGAATGACAGAATTCTGTACCTTGAATGACTTATTTATTGCAAATACTTTTTATAAGTAACAAACACAGGCTTATACACATGGATTTCACCTGATGGTATGCATAGGAATAAAATCCATTACATCTTTGGAAATAATCACTGGAAAATCTCAGTATCAGCTGTGAAGACTAGGCCAGGTGCTGATTGTAGAACACACCACCAACCATTCATATGCAAGTTCAAGCTGAAGTTAAGGAAAATGAAATCAAATCCACAGGAACCAAAACCAGACCTTGAGTCTATCCCACTAGAATTTCAAAACCATCTCAAGAACAGGTTTGAGGCCTTGAACACCAATGAGCAAAGATAATATGAGCTGTGGGATGATATCAAGTGTATCATCCATGAAAAATGCAAAAAGTCATTAAAAAGGCAGAGGAGGAAGAAAAGACCAAGATGTATGTCAGACGACATTCTGAATATTGCACCAGAGCGCCAAGAAGCCAAAGCAAAGGGAAGAAATCAAGAAATTAAGGAGGTGAACAGAACATTTCAAAGGGCAGCATGGGAAGAAAGGTATTTAATAAAATGTGAAGAGCTGGAGTCAGAAAATGAGAAAGACCAAACTAGCTCAACATTTAAGCTGAAAGAATTGAAGAAAAATTCAAGGCTGTAGTTGCAAAAATTAAGGATGCTTTCAGCATAATATTAAATGATCCAGGAAGCATTAAAAAAAAGATGGAAGGAGTATATAGTCACTGTACCAAAAGTAATTGGCTGACACAGATAATTTCATGAAACAACATAAGAGCAAGAGCCTGTGGTGATGAAGGAAGAAGTTCGAGATGCTCTGAAAGAATTTACAAATAAAGCCCCAGAAATTGACAGCATACCAACTGACATATCTCAAACAGATGCTGCCCTGGATGTGCTCTTCAAGTTGTCTTTAATACCACTCCAAAAACCAACAAAAAACCTGTAGAAGACTAGCGGATGCCTGTTCTGGCCTACAGGCTTCTGGATTCTATTAAAGCAATGCAAAGCCTTGTTTCTCTCCTTGCAAAGGCCTGAGCTTGGAGCTTGCTAATAATCCCTAGGCAGCCCAATGTGGCACTGCTGTTAGAGGCTCTGATCCACTGAAGCCCAGCTGCGTCTCCAGGTGCTTTGAAGGGCGGGGCGGGAGGAGGTGGGTGGGGTGGCGCGGGAAGCAGGGAGAGGAATGGGGCTTGGCGGCGGCGGCGAAACAGGTCACCGTGTCGTAAGCGGGATGGGATGACGGGGACCAAGCGGAGCGTCGGGGGCAGGGCGGCGTCTCGTGGAGCGAGAATGGGCGTCAAGGTTCAGGGTGGGGCGCCGAAGACAGGACGGCTCGTCGAGATACGAGATGGACGTCGGAGGTGGGGCGGTGCGTCCGTGGCGTGATGGTGCGTCGGGGGCGTGGTGGGACATCTGGGCGGTGCGGAGCGTTTGGGGACCTGACGGCGCGTCGGGGGCGGGGCGAGACGGCCCGGGGAATGAGACGAGGAGTTGGGGCATCGCATCGCGGCAGGACATCGGGACGGCTTGCTGGAGGCTGCGCAGGCGTGGAGTTCTCTGGCGAGGGGCCAAGGTGGAGGTCGTCTGCTAGTGTTCTTTTGACCGCTGGATGCTTGGCAGAGTCGCGGGCGGAGCCGAAGTGCGAGCAGTGCGTGCGGGGCGCAGGCCCTGCGAGGTATGTGACGTCCCTAAAGGCGGGGCTCGCTGTGGCCTAGATGAGGACACCAGCGCGGCCTGTCAGAGCTCAAGTTATGAAGGTGACGCGTTGGGCTGCATCAGCTTACCTGCAGCTTACCTGCAGCCCAGGCCTGGCCTCCTTCGGCGGACAGTGCCCGCTAGGCAGCGCGCATCGGCGGTGACGCCCGGGCCTGGAGCTGCTAGGCTGAGTGCACCTGACTTGGGATCAGGGACTGAGAGGAAATGGATGAGCTTTCGTTTACTTGTTGGTTTTTTGTTTTATTTTGACTTTTAAAATTATTTTCCTTTGGACCTGGCCGAGTATTAAAAAGGGAAAAAAAAACCAAAAAACAAAAAAAACAAACCAAACAGTAACTCGGAATTTATTTTAAACCCTTGGCCAGGAGGTCTGGTGGTGGCGAGAGGAGTAGGTAGGGAGTTGGCACTTTGCCCCCAAAAGCGGCGCCCCTCTGGTGAATCCTCACTCCTTGCAGTAAACCAGGTTGTCTAAAACCACCCAGCCTGTGTACAAATACCGCTGTGGAGTTGTTTCGTGCTCTCGACTGGATTCTGACTCTGTACACCTGCCTCGTACGGTTTCACTGACTTCACCAGAGCAGATGACCAAGATGGCCTTTCGCTTAGCAGCTCAGTGCTTACCTCTTGTGTTAGGAGGTCTTCAGCGTTCGCCGTGCTCTAATCTGAAATGAGTAAGAAATACAAGTTATACTTCACCCAAATTTGTGATAGTTTGCAGTGTACAAAACACTTTCTATGCAGTTAAAAACTGAGTAAATAATAGATTCAGAAACGCCATGTGCAGTGACATTATAACAAATAGGAATTTGAATTGGTCTTATTTCATTTTGATTTGATGCCCTTATGTCACTGTCCTTCATAATGGCATGACATTTCTTGAGATCCCAAAGACAGACATCATGGTTGCTTTAGTTAGCAGCTTGTGTCCCGTAATTGGCACCCAGAGTGGTTGATTAAGATTGGAATTCTGGAGCCCTAAACCTCCAGACTCTGTCACATTCTCACTCTCACTGCTGCAGAGTCAGAACTGACTCACAGCTGATGCTCCATTGGGTTTTCAGAGGTAAGTTGCACAGGAAGAGATTGCTCACCTTTCTTCTATAAAGTTGGGTTCAAACTTCCTGCTTTTCAGTTTACAATGCAACTACCTACATACTATGGGCCACAAGGCTCAGTGAGTATACTAGAAGTAATGCAGCTTTTGTATCAGTTGAGTATTTGTGTCTGTTGAGCAGAATCTTCGAGTCTCTTAGCTGAAGTTTTTATGTGGTAAGAACTTCTCAGGGAGGGAGCCACTTAACACTGCTAAACCTGATGGCCTGGCACAGGGAAATTAAAACTGGCCTGTGCCCTCTACCTTCACATGTGCTGTCAGTGCAAAAGGCAGCATTGGCAGTTACTCAAATTGTAAGCAGTATGTTCTGAAGTGCATAGGCTGGCCGGCCCTAGGATGCCCACCAGACTTGGGCCTTCAGCCAGAAGGAGTAATATAGAGGCACAGCTGGTGTGTTTTGTGCCTTAGAAGAGTAAGTGCACCTAATGCATCTCTAAATTTGAAGACACCTCCAGTTCTAGAGTACTTTGTTGTGTTTCGGGAAGTTGGTGCGTTGCACTGCTGACTGAAAGGCCCTGCTTCTCGTAAGTAGAATCCACCAGTGGTGCTTCGGGAGAAAAATGAGCACTCTCTTCCTGTGCGATTTAAAGCCTTGAAAAGTTCTGAGTCAGAACTAACTTTGAAAATACATAGATTTTAATTTTTACTGCATTTTAAATTGCTCATTTTCTTTTTTTTTTAAATTTTTGTTTTTATTTTATTTTAATTTTTTTTTTATTTCAATGAACATCTACAGAGATTTTGGAATTCCATTCATTCTTTGTTACACTTTTCTCCCCGCCCACCCCCACTCCCACCGTTCGCTCCTCTCCTTGAAAAGCAAAAGAAAAACTTCTTCATTGGTACACAGTCCCCTCCACACCCATCCCCACCCCAAGTATAATCCACTCTGCAACCCTCTTTCCGTACTCTTATGGTAAACATAATGCCCTAAAATATAATACTTTTAAACTATTCTCTCCCTCATAGACCTCAATGCCGTAAACATAATTTATCCAGTTTTTCTCAGGAGGACAGTGAGATTTTGACATATTGTATAGCCTGCCCTTGATCTCTTGATGAATGACCGCTCAATGATTCATCTGTAAAACCCCACAGATGTAAATAACACAAACCTTAAATGTCACAGGTCACCTGGTGAGCCTTCCTCATATGCAAAACTATAACTCTTGTCATCCCCTCCTGAGAAGTAGACTGCTGAGCACAGACAGGGTGGCTCGGGTGGCGCATTCCATAGAGCGTTGCTGTGCTGACCCAAAAGCTGTGTCTCACTGGCAGTTCACATCCCATCAGGGTCCAGGAGAGGATGACAGGCTGACTTCTCCTGAGAGATTGTTGCCTGGGAGACCTACTAGAGGGGCAGCTATGAATTGATAGCCAACTCAGCAGCAGTGAGAGATAAAACAGAGGTGGCAGGTGGGATGGTAGTTTTAGAAGCCCTTGAAAACGATCAACTGTCAAAGTCACTGCAGGCGAGTCAGAACTGGCTAATAGCTGGCCCTCTCGCACGTTTTTTGAGGCTATAAATGGCACACAAAAAGATTTAACACTTAGAGACTGTTGTAGTTAGGTGCCTTCATGCCAAGTAAGACTCATAGTGACCTTGTGAACAACAGATCTGAACCCAGTCCTGTCCTGCGCCAACCTCATCAGCTCTGACACATGTGAGCCTGTTGTAGCAGTCACTGTATCACTCCTTGTTGATTGGCTTCCTCTCTTTTGCTGGTCCTCAACTTTTCCAAGCATGATGCTCATTTATATGTGCTGATGGTGTTGTTTTGTTTTGTTTTCTTAAAAGAAACCATTGAGATTCCAAGGGACAAGTTGTCATGGTTGAAGAATAAGCAGCCAGGTTTTTTTGCCCTGAAGGCCCGCTTCTTGCCCTCTTGTTCCCATCTGTATTAGATAGCAGAGCTAGTGTTCTGAGCCCACACTGAGACTGTGTAAGTGAATCAATGGTACAGTGGTTTGCTGAAGGGCTGTGTGAGTGAAGGACACAATGGTCACTTTTGCTAAAGGGATGTTTAAGTGAGGAACACAATGGTCATCTTTGCTGAGGAGCTCTGGGAGAGGTACAGTATTCACTTTTGCTGAGGACTATGGCTCAGCATCAGCCACCATCAATACTTGGGGATTAACTGGACCAGTAAATGACATCATGATAAACATAGAAACGGTTGACATTGTCAAGGGTTTCATTTTACTTAGGTCCATATTCGGTATCCATGGAAGCATCAGTCAAAAGGTACAGTATTTCACTTTTTGAGGCTGTGTGTAAGTGAGCGGCACAGTGGTCACTTCTGCTGCGGGCTTTGTAAGAGAGGACCACAATAACCACCTTTGTTGGGCTGTGTGTGTGAGGGACAAAACTCACCTCTTCTAGAGGGCTGTGTAAATGAGGGGCACAGTGGTCACCTTTACTGGAGGACTGTGTAAGAGAGGGACACAATGGTTACCTTTGTTTGGGGCTTTGGAAGTGAAGGGTACCGTGGTTACTTCTTTGGAGGGACTATGTAAGATAAGGGCACAGTGGTCACCTCTGTGGGAGGCTGTGGAAGTGAGGGGTACAGTGGTTACCTCTGTGAAGAGGTTCTGCATCTTCAGCATCACTGGTCCAGGGCAGGGGCCTCTCCTAGTACCCATTTTCTTCACTCTAATCAGTGTCTTAGAGTTTTCCTGTAGCTGAGAAAAGCAAGGAGTTTGAGATAGAGGATGTTGTCTAATTCCATGATGGAGACTTTGTTGTTGTTGTTGTTATGTGCTGTGGAGTCACAACTCATAGCAACTCTGTGTATAACAGCCCTGAAACCTGCTCTATCCTGTGACATCTTGACTGTCTCCAACACACCTACACTCATTATCCCAGTCACCGGATGGAGATTTTTGCTCAAGATAAAATTCCAAGTGGGAGACTTAGGTTAAATTCCTGGGCAGTGATCTCTTGCATGTTTTCAGTGGTGCTTCCAGACTAAGAAGGGCTAGGAAGAAAGGTCTGGCAATCTGCTTCCACAAATCAACCAGTATGTGTTCCTACAGCCCATCCACATCCTGTCCTGGAGATAGTGCAGGATCAGCCATTACTTCATTTCCTGGTAGATGGGTCACTGTGTGTCAAGGAGTATGGCTCAGCATCAGCTACCTATCAATACTTGGGGATTAACTGGACCAGTAAATGACATCATGATAAACATAGAAATGGTTGACATTGTCAAGGGTTTCATTTTTCTTAGGTCCATATTTGGTATCCATGGAAGCATCAGTCAAGAAATCAAATAATATATTACATTGGGTAGATGTGCAAAGGACACCTTTAAAGTATCAGAACAAGAATGCCACTTAAAGAGTAATGTCAGACCCAAGTCATGATTTTTTTTTTCAGTTGCGTCCTATGCTTGTGAAAGTTTGACAATAAATAAAGATGACAAAAGAAGACTCAGTGTCTTGGAGGAAGTGCAACTAGGTGCTCCATGGAGGCAAGGATAATGAAACTTCACCTCACGTACTTTGTGCATGCTATCGGGAAGGACCAGTCCTTGGAAAAAGATACCATACTGGGAAAGGTGGAGGGTCAGACAAAAATAGGAAGCCCCTCAACAAGATGGTTTATTGTAGTGACTGCACCAATGGGTTCAAATATATCAGACTGTGAGGATGGTGCAGAATAGGGCAAGTTCTGATCTGTTGTTCATAAAGTTGCTATGAGTGGTAGTTGATTGAATGACACCTAACAACAACAGATGGGTTTGAAAGTTGGACAGTGAATTGAAGGAGAATTGGCACATTTGAATTGGGTTTCTGAAGAATATTAAATGTACCATGGAATACTGAGGGGAAAAAAGTTATTAATTGCTGTTGAGACACAGAGACACATAACTGACCCTCCAGAGGATTTTCTGAGGCTTAAGTTGCATGAGAGGAAATTGACCATCTTTCTCCCTAACAGCCACTAGGAGATTTGAACCCTCACTTCAGCACTGCATTAGAAGAAGTGCAGAATACTCCTTGGCAGGGAGGATGGCATGACTTTATTTTACTTCCTTTGGCCATGTTACTAGGAGTTCAGGATTAGTGTCTGAAGAAAGGCATCATGCTTGGCAAAGTATGTATCAGTGATCAAGATGAAGACCCTCATAAGCTAGATTGACATAGTGACTGTGTCCGTGGGCTCAGGCACATCAATGATTATAAGGATGGTACAAGATTGAACTGCTGGGAGGTAAAGCTGACTAGTCAACCCCTAATAACACTGTTCAGGCGCCCAGGGGCTTATGTCATAACACAACTAAACTGCCTTTTTAAGTCTACCTGGCATCCAGAATTGACAGTATCTTGTTACTAGAGAGGGCAGTCTGATGACCTAGTAGTGGGTAAGGAATTGTGCTGCACACCCAGCTCCTCTTCGGGAAAAAGATAGGCAGTTCTTCCTGTGTGAGTTACTACTTCTGAAAACTCACTGGAGGGCCAGCTGACTCCTTAGCACTGAGAGAGTTACCATAGAGGGAAATTGTGTTTGTATTGCTAACCCAGAGAATAGTGATTTAAATCTATCAGCAGCTCTTGAGAGAAATAGGACATCTCTTTCCCTTACGATTTACAGCCATAGGAACTCAGTGGAGGGTAACCGTGAGTCAGAACTGAATTGATAGCAGTGAGCTTGAGGGATTTTTGTTACCACAGAGAGAGCAGAGGTGGACACTGACCTCTCTGTCATCTGGGAATGGGTAGTGTAACCCCTTAAAAAAATCTGGTTTCTCAGCTGTTTGAAAAAGGACTGGAAGAGGCTAGTGCTCTTTTGGGTGCCAGGTGCTCTTGGGACTGTTAAGGGTTTTGCTGCTCTAAGCTTCCAGACCACTTGTGGCAGCCTCAGAACCCTTCTCCTGTGGCCTGTTCATGGGGCTCTGGCTTGTTGCTTGTGACCACAGGTGTCTGAATGTAAAGTAAACAGCCGTGGACTGGGTTTTGGGAAGCCCAGATGCCAGTCCCAATGTAGCCCCTGGTACCCATCTCCCTAGCCCCACCACCATACGTTTGACCATGGCTTAGCCATTCTTTTTCTGGGCTGAGCAAGACTACTGAACAGAGAAAGAGAAGACCAGAGAAGGAAAAGAAAGTGTTCTTTCTGAAATGCATTTTTAATTTCCCTTTTCTTGTGTCCTGTTTTTCCTAATCTCTACCTCTCGCCAGCTCTTTTGAGGAGGGGAAGACCCCCGGATGGGGCTGTGCTGTGCAGGTGTGCTGTTAAGCTTTGGAAAACCTATCCACTTTTAATGATCTGTTTTGTGGAGACTCTTAATTCCTGTTGGAAACAGTGCCCTTGTGGGCAGTCTGAGGAGACAGGAATGAGGACACGCACAGATAGTGGGAGATCAGAAGTGGTGCGTGTCTTCAAAGTTTCCCAGGCACTAGATCACTGTAGTTGCAATCGCATAACACTGCAGAGCTGAGAGCTGCTCAAATTTTCTAGGTCTTTATCTGTGTAGATAGCTCTGGTATTGTCTGTAGCGTGCTGTGCTGCTAACCCACAGGCTGTGTGTCCCTGGTGATTTGAATCCACCGGCAGCTCTGAGGGAGAAAGATGGATATTTCCTCTTGCTGCAAATTACAACCTTGAAAACTTGATAGAGGGTGTGAGTCAGTCCAAGTCTAGAGTTTCAGATCACCCTGTCTGTGAACAGGGAGGTAGGACCCACCTAAGGTCTCCTATGCATCCCTGGCCTAAGTGTCAAGTCAGCCCTGTCCCAAATGACTTTTATTTTTTTCTAGCTCTGCTTCACTGCAGAGTTTGAAGAATGAAATTCATGTTGCTCTATTGAACACTTATTGTTTACTGGTGATATAGTTCTTAGGGAGTTGTGCTGCTCACCCAAAGGCCACACACCTCTCTAGTAGTTGGAATCTGCCAGCAGCTCCTTGGATAAAAAGATGGGCTATCTTCTCCTCTTCAGTTTGCAGCTTTGGAAATCCAGTGGAGTCACTTATGAGTTGGTTTTGACTTAATAGGAATGAGTGAGTGTGGCACCAGTCGATGCTGGGGCAGTACATTGAGGCCCGGCACTGGGTTGGACAGTAGGGCTCTGTGAGCACTTGGCTAATTCTCAGAGCTGAGTGACTGCAGATGACTCAGAATTTGCTCGAGTGTTTTGAAGGACTGGGAGGCCCTGGCCATTCCTTACTTGGATGTTCTAGAAATTGTTGGCAACTAGAGGAGCCATAGGCAGCTGAGAGACCTCGCCAGGTCTGTGGAGTGCCTGATATCTAAGTGCAGAAGCTTAGGTGGACTCAAGGGTTGTAACCTAGCTCTCCCTGGTCCCTGCCTGCCCCCTGCACACTCACTTCGCTATGAGTCAGCTTCTTTGTCAGCAGAAACAAGGGTGTACTTGCTTCAGATAGTGAATGCCTCCTTGCCAGCCAGGGCTGAACTCTTAAGCTGGAGGTGGGTATTCAGAAGTGAGGGCAGCATATCGTGAACCAGGAGAGTAGTGAAGGGAGGTCTCTGGGCTGAATGTGGAAACAGGATGTGGTGGTGAGTGGATGTGAGGAGGAATCAGAAGTTGGTTCTGATGGGATTATGAGATGCCACTGGGACCCTTAGTATTTGCCTTCTCAGTCCACCACTGTTTTGCATTGGAGGCCTCTGATCAGTGTGGCCTTTGAGACTCCTCCAGAAAAGCATTGCTTCACTGAGATTTCGCAGTTCTCTGCCCTCTTTTTGTGTGAAGTGGTGGCTTTGTACAGGAACCTGTATGCCACTGGCATATAGTGGACTTGCTCCAGGATATGTTGGGATGGAAACACTCTATAGTTTGGGGAACTTGGTAGAGAGGCTTGCCCTATACTTTCTCCTAGTGATTCCAGAAGTCATTGTTTACTGCTCTGACCAGCAGGAGCTATTGTGAGGCCCACTGGGCAAATCACCTCTCACCCCTAGTTCCTGGTTATTGTTAGGTTTTATCAGATTGGCTGGTAATAAGCCTGTGCACAGCAGAATAAAAGTCTGCTCAATCTGCGCCATCCTCGCAGTTTCTGCTTAAGTCCACAATTGTAGTCACTGTGTCAGTTTATCTCCTTTGGAATTTTCCTCTTTCTTGATGACCCCTTACTTTACCAAGTATGCTGTCCTTTTCCAAGGACTTAAGAAAATAAGCCGCAAGTAGGTGAGGCAGTCTCACTATTCTTTCCTTGAAGGAGCACCAAGCAAAATACTCTTCACAAGCACAACAATTCAAATGTATCAGTTCTCTTATAGTTTCTTTATTCATTGTCCAGCTTTTATGTGCATATGAAGTAATTGAAATACCACTCCCCTAGTATTCACTCCTGTCTGCTGAGTCAATTCCACCCAGACTGACCCTCCTTCTGGTCTCCAGTACTGTACTCACAACAGGAAGAGATAGCTTTTCTTCCTCTCACTGAGCTTCTGGTGGAATTGAACTGTTGGAGACATGTAGCCTCTAGACCAGCAGCACACCACCACAGAGCTCCCTTAACTTAGTGCCAGTAGATCACAGCACACCACCACAGAGCTCCCTGACCCAGTTCTAGTAGACCAGAGCCCACCACCATGGAGCTCCCCTGACTTAATGCTAGTAGACCATAGCACATCACCACAAAGCTCCCCTGGCACAGTGCTAGTAGCTGTGTAGAACCTGAGAGTGAGATCAACAAAGAGCAATTTTTCCATCATCTTTTGCAGCATGGGGCGGTGGCGGGGGTGGGGGGAGAGGGATAAAAAAAGGGCAGCACAACAAATTTGCCCCTACAACTGTATGACTCACTACACCACCACAACTTTTGCAGTAAGGAGTAGAAACCAGGGTTCCACTAGTGCTGAAGCGTCTTGCTATTTGCTCACTTCTGTTTGAGAGGTTAAGTTCTCACGTATCTACCCTGCTACTTCTTAGGCTTAATTCAATCCCATCCTTCCTTTTCTTTTGCCCCTGAGACCTACATTTATTTTAAAACCACTTCTGTCCTGTGGCTGCCCGTGGCATCACTTTGTGCTAATAGTCCATGTTTGTCACTCACTCACTGCCCCTGCTTCACCTTCCTACCTGCATTTCTGTGTACTCGGTCTGCATCCCTTTGAGAATAGTGAGTCATCTAGTGAGTCTAGTGAGAATAGTGAGTCATCCCCTCCCAAATTATCATTTATTAAATGGGTAAATACTAAATAAATACTTGGGAATAATGGTTGAACCTGGCACATTCTCATTTCCTTATAAGCAGAGAGGCAAGGTGGCTGGCTTTAATGGGCAACCTCACTATGAAGTGAGCATGTTTGTCCTTGAGTAGGGTAGTTTGGAAGGATGTAAGTGGGACAGTGAAGGGCTTTGAAGTTCTGGAATACAGGTGTGGGTCCAGTCTTCTTGTCCAGTAGATAGCATTAGTCTTTGTGTTTTGACTCAGCGATGTTATCAAATCTGTGATCAGACATCAAGCCACACATTCTGAATCATACACAGGATAGGTCCCAGGGAGGATTTGGAAGTACATAAAGGTACGGATTGTTCGCGGCTCTGGGGAATCTGTTGTTTACCGCAGGTAATTGTGAGCTGTGTTTTTCTCTTAGTTATTCGTTGACCTATATTCTGGCAGTGTGTAACTTGGCCACATAAAAGGATTGTTGTTGTTGTTGTTGTTATGTGCCGTCGAGTCGTTTGCGACTCATAGCGACCATATGTACAACAGCCTTAAACCCTGCTCTGTCCTGTGCCAATCTCATTGCCTCTGACACATCCATCCCGATTACCCCAGTCACTGAATCAATCCA
>NW_006400290.1:239173-249103 GCF_000299155.1 Elephantulus edwardii
CTCAATATCAGCTGTGAAAACTAGGCCGGGAGCTGATTGTGGAACAGACCACCAACTACTCATATGCAAGTTCAAGCTGAAGCTGAGGAAAATTAAACCGAATCCACAGGAGCCAAAATATGACTTTAATTTCATACCACCTGAATTTCAGAATCATCTCAGGAACAGGTTTGAGGCCTTGAACACTAACTAATAAAAGGATTAGGCCTATTAAAAGTTCTTTCCTTAGGGAGTTCTGGTAACCTAGAGTCAAGAAGCTGCACTGCAATCCCAGAGGTGTGTAGTTCAAATCCACCAGATGCTCTTTTGGAGAAGGAGGGACAAACTCCTCCTGCACCAGTTAGATCTGATTTGACTGCACACACACACAAAATAATTAAAAAGAAGTTCTTTCCTGATTGATTTCTAATACTGGCCTTCCATAACGTGTCATCTTCACCATGAATCCTAAATTCATGTTCTTAGTTCATGTTTGGTGCACTGACCAACAGCTCCACGTACCAAATAGACACAGAGGTGCAGGAATTAGAAATGGGCATACATGGGTCTGTTTTGGTTTTCAGACACTTTGGAAGGGAAGCTGATGAGATTGGATACAGGACAGAGGAAGCAGTGAATATATACCTCAGAATGGCAGTAGGGTTTGGTAGTATTCCAGAGGCTTCTGAGTCAAGAGAGGATGAGAGAGAGCCTTCAGGCAGAAGCGTGGAGAAGGTTTGTGGCTTTTGTGTTACTAGGACCATGACTCCTTTCCCACAGTGACCTAGGGAGTGAGAAGGGCCAACCTACGCTCTCCAGAGTCTTAAACTTCTGTGGCTATAGCCACCTAGGCCCAGCTCTCTTCATGCTTTGCTCTAGGACAGTGGTTCTCATGTAATGTGAACTGCCTACTCTGATTTGACTAAGCAGTGTGAATTTCCACAGATTTAAGAATGATGGTAGTAGAAGGGTTTCCATTGAGCCTGCAATTGACACAAGAATTTGTGGGCTTAGACAGTGGTATGTGCAGTAAAATCATAAGAGCTCTACCAATTGAGTCCTTCCATTCTATGATACCAATGCTTCATGCATGGGCCTCCCTGCCCTTTCCTCTCCCAAGATGCCAGATACATCACCTTGCCTGGAAGCTTCTTTATATTTCCTCTTAATCTGTTAGAAAAATTCACCTCTTAGGCAACTGCTGGGGAGAGGTAAGTATGAATTTATGATCTAAGTAATACTCAGAATCAGACTACTGCCTATCAGGGGAAGGTCTTAATAGAAGCCAGACCCTTACGTTATGTGAAGGCCAAGTGGTTGGTAAGTGTTAGCAGGAGAAGAAAGTCCTGAGAGGGTCTCTGCTTCTGATAGAAGGATAATTCCTCCCAGGAGCCACCAACCAGAAGTACAAGATTTCAGGGCCTTAGTGAAACACCTGGGCTTCAGCTGAGGAGAAGGTTGGAGTCCATTGCAGAAGCCGAAGCCCACCCTTTGTTAAAGCACATACCCCAGGTGCCAGCAATTATCTGTGTAGTTGTTTTCACAGGGGAAAAAGGCCAGAGAAACCAGTAACTAACTGAGACCAGGTGGCAGGTTTTCCTTGGTGTTTGCTGTCTTGTCAACCTTGATTTTATGTATTATTGGGTTTTTATGCTTGTTTGTTTGTTTGCTTGCTATTCTTTTAGTAAGCTTCATGTATTTCTATAATGAGTAATAAAGCTATTAGCAATCGTTGGAAAGTTACTGAGACTGGATACCTACCATTATTGAGGAGGATCTGCTGGCATTGGCTCAACCTGACTCCCTGCTTCAGAAACATCACAGACTGAAGAGGGAGAAGAGACCAGTAACTGGTGTTCTGACTCTCCTCTGATCACTTAGCTGCCTTTTACTGAAAGAGGTGAAAGCTGAACTGGTGGATTCTAAGATAGATCTAGGCTCTGACCAGGAGGGCTGAAGGAATCCTGTGTGGAAAGACACCTCAGACTGAGGACCACAGAGCACTGGGGCTCAGAGGGATAAAGACAAGAAAAGTCTTAGGCCTGACTCCCATTTCTGGTGTCACTGCTGCCTCCACAGGTAGCTGCAGTGCCCTGTGGGATCCCCCAGGCCCTGTAGCGGCAGGTGCTCAGCAGCCTTTGTCAAGTCGAGTCTCGCGTGCTGCCAGCTGCTGTGCCTTTCTTCCTGCATCTTTGTGCCTCCTGGCTGACTGCCCATCCAGAGCCTTGCAAGAGAGATCTAATTCCAGCTTCCTGTGGGAGCAGTAACGTCGTCTTCCTTCCTCTCAATCTCCAGAAATGTCTTTCCTCCAGGATCCAAGTTTCTTCGCCATGGGGGTGTGGTGCATTGGTGCAGGGGCTCTGGGGGCCACAGCACTGGCACTGTTTCTGGCCAACACAGACGTCTTTCTGTCCAAACCCCAGAAAGCAACCCTGGAGTACTTGGAGGACGTGGACCTGAAAACACTTGATAAGGGTAAGTAGAGACTTGCCCATCTCGGTACTTTTCCAGGGCATTGGGACTTTTTATAAACAATTCTTTTTTCCTTTCTTTTCGTTCATATTTAATTGAAAAGGGACTACAACAACATTAAGGAAAATTTAATAACCTTTTAAATTATCAAGTTTTTTTAACCTCTCAATAATAATTTTTACTTCTGCAAATTCGTGTGTGTGTATATATATGTAGTTGTGATCTTGGTGTAAGTGCTATTTTACATTTTATTTATATTCTTGTGATTTGAGTAAAAATATACAGGGAAAATTTATAGTTTTCCATTCAACAATTTACTACCATTTTGTTTTGTGATGTTAATTTCAGTTCCCTTGCTATAAAGCACTCTTATAATTTCCTGTTTCTCATTCTTATTCGTCCTGATTTCCAGTCCCTATCATACATTTAAGCTTTTCATTACCAAATGTTTTTCCTCCTTCTGTCCTTATCATTATGATTGTCTTGACCAGTTGCAGTTTAGTAATATTTTATGATTCCCAAAGTGTGTTCCCTAGACTTCCAGGCTCATGATATCTTCATGAAAAAGGAATTTCTGTGTCATATAAGTTTGAGAAGCAACATTTGTTGAGTCTCATATTCTTGATGCCCAGCACAGGGAGCAGCTTCATGAAACATGGACTAGTTTATTCTAATAGAAGATATGAGGCAGGCAGCTGGCATAGCTGTGGCATACGGAGATGCTTTGCAAGGTCACGCTTATAGATTGACCCACCCTCCATCTGCCTTTGTAAGGTTTTGCCTTAAGCCTCTCCTAGACTACTGCCCATCTCCTAGAGTACTGCACATCTGAACTAGCCTCTGTGTCTTCTCACTGTGTGCCCGGGGGATTGATTTAAGCTGATGGGATTTTAGTCATCCCAGTAGTAAAGGTGCTTTGATGGACATGAGAGTTTGATGGGTGAGCATTAGAGTGCCTCCCCTGGGTGGTCTCCAGGTTTGCCTGCATTTGGAAGCCACTGTCATCTGGAGGGAAGGCAAGCTGTGATTGGACAAGCTCATGATGTAGTCAGCCTTAGTGATGAACTAAGGAGCCTTGCTCCTTAAAGAAACCTCTTGAACTTAGTTCAACACAGTGCTTCCCAGTATTGTTTTATGGGGATGTCTCTTAGGTTTCAGGGACATGTTGGCCCACTGAACATCCCCACAGATGTTTACCCACCTCCACACTGTCCCTGCCTGCAGGTGATGCTGAGAACTAAGACTCAGCCTTCTCCCACCTCAACCTTTTCTCCTGGCGTAGAATCCCTACTTAATGAACATGGATCCCTCTAAGAAATACTAAATAATAGCAGTTTAGGCAAGGTATTTCTGTTCTCTTTCTCTGAACCGTACAGTTCTTAATTTGCCTTGTAATCACAGCAATAATAGGTACCATTCTGGGCTGCAGGAGTAATAAAATAATGACAAAATATTCAATATACATTGTGGGGTTTAAAATTAATGTTATAGAATGGACTGTGTATCAGTGGTTGAAAAGCTAATATGCTTTTTAAAAAGAAAAATTAAAACTGGAAAATAAAATGAGTAAATGAAATGCTCACAGCCTCTGAAAACCTGCTGGAGGGTCTTCTTTGAGTTGACTCTGCCTCAAAGGCACAATAATAACATAACAAAGGTTCACAGAGCTAGATTCAAAGTCAATCTGACCAGGTTGCTGAGCTTGAAATGTGGTATTGTATTACTGTATGGATTGACTCATGTCCCCAGAATACATGTGTGCCATGCTATACAAGTTTTGTAATGATCCACTCTGATCTAATTACCACACTCTTAATTTCATAATGGCACTGATAGAATGGGTATTTCCCTGGATAAATAACCAGTAACAACTTTGTCTCATAAAAGGCCAAAGAAAAGCCAGCAAAGAGGCAGGAATCTCAGTACCACTAAGAAAGAAGACCAAAGATCAAAACATGACCTTTGCATCCTGGTTTCTGTAGTGGGAAATCGTTTGACTTTGGAAGGCTGAGAAACATGGTAATCTCTGTGGAGCACCAGCCTACAGGTGCTGAAGGAGACAAGGACCTTTTGTCACATCTGACTGAGAGAGTAAACTGTCAACTGTCCTCTAAAGTCAGCACCTTCAATTTGGCCTTTTAGCCTCTGAGACTATAAGAGTCTTGTTTGTCAAAGCTGTGTGTCCGTAAGATCTCTGTTGTAACAGCTATCAGTGTCTGGATAAGAAAAAATGCTACCTTTCCTCTGTTGATTGTGTTGTACTTAACATGTTTAGTTAAAAAGGCAAAAACAAATCTCAGTTGACATAATTTCTTTGAATATGTTTTTAAGAGCAGGGCTTATTTTTCTTAAAGTATGTGATCATTTCCAGATTGTCAAAAGGATTATTGAAATGTCCAGTGACACAAGAGAAAAAAAATTAAGATTACTGTTTTACAGTAATCTCCCAACTTAATATTTACATTTCAGAAGAGATCAGGGTATAGTTTGGAGTATACCATAGTACCCCCAAAATACATTAAAACATTCCCTAGCTGTGTTTCTTCCTTGCCTTTCTGACATATGAAATGCTTATCCTTGTGCATGAGATACTGGGGTGCTAGCTTAAAGACTGGTGTCTCAAATCCACCAGCCGCTGGGCAGGAGAAAGACAGGCAGTCTCTTCACGTAGAGTTGAAACCTTGGAAATCTGAAGAACGGTCTCTGTGAGTCAGAACCACCATGGCAGCAATGGGTGGATCTGCTGATTGTCCTATTTTCTTACCTGGGATGGCCCTCCATGCGCTTTCAGATGTGCTTAGAAGTTTGGAGAGCAGTGGGAGACATACTTAACTCCCTTTTCGTTCCCTCAGAACCCAGGACTTTTAAAGCAAAGGAGCTCTGGGAAAAGAATGGAGCTATAATTATGGCTGTGCGGAGGCCTGGCTGTTTCCTCTGCCGAGAGGTAAGTACATTACAGTGTCTGTTTCATTAAAGGGGGGTGTTTGGCTGCAACGTTTCCAGTCAGAGGTTCCTGGACTGGTTTTTGCCCTTGGTCTATACTAGAAAGATCTCTGTTGTTTGTTTGTTGTAGTTATTTCTTTTGACTTGTGCTCTGTTCCAATTAGTTTAACAACTCACCAATTCTTGGGATTATAACACAACTCACTTCTTTTTTTTTTTTTTGACTCCCACACCTTCTTATCCTATGTTGTGCTATCTGGACTATCGTAACATTTCATCAGGGATGGGGATGGAGCAATTCCATATCCTTAATGCACAGGTGTCGTTGTTGTTGTTGTTGTTAGATACCATTGGGTCAAGTATAACTCATAGCAACCCTATGAACAAGAGATATGAACCCTGTTCTATCCTGTGCTGTCCTCACTGTGTCAATCCATCTCATTGGTGATCTTCTTATCTTTCATTGTCCCTCCACCTTTCCAACCAAGGAGCGCTGTGGCTCTACTTTTTCTGAGATTTATCTGTTTGTTCTTTTTTGTAGTTTATGGGATATAGAAGAAGAACTGGTACCTTTGAGCTGTGGTTTTCCCAACACCACAGCTCAAAGGCATCAGTTCTTTTGTCATGCTTATTCATTGTCCAGCTCTCAGATGCAAAGCAAGTTATCAGAAAGACCATGGCCTAAGTCAGACACAAATTGACATCATTATTTTGCAATAATTTGAGGAGGTCCCTAACTGCAGTCTTTCCCAGTGTAATATGTCTCCCAATTTCCTGACTGCTGGTGCCAAGGGTCTATTTTAGTTTCTCATAGTAAAATGTCATACTTTTTTTTACATAGTTGGTTTTTTTCCCCCATCTTTGGTTAGATATATCCCTAAATATTTCATCCTTTGAGTGACTGTTTGCTTTTGCTTTTTATTGTAGATTGTGTTTTGGGTTTTTTTCCCCTTATTTCCTTTCCGAGTTCTCTTATTTACTGTAGAGGAATCTGACTGGTATGTTGATCTGCTAAGACTTTGGGATTTTTTATAAATAGAATCATAACATTTTTAAGTAGAGATAGTTTACTTCTTTTTTTACCAGCTTGGATGCCTTCTGTTTCCTTTTCTTGTCTTATTGCACCAGCTAGGGCTTCCAGTACAGTTTTGAATATCCATGATGAAGATGATAAAGAGCAACCTTGAATGCCACCAATTTCTCTTCAGTGAGAGTAAAGTTTGCTGCTGGTTTTGTATATATACTTTTATTTACATTGAGGAATTTGCCCTCCATTCCAATTTTGTTGAACATTTTTCTCAGGAAAAGGTATTGAATTTTGTCAGATGCTTTTTCTGTCTCAAGTAAGATGATTGTGGAGTTCTTTCCCTTTGTTTAACTGATGTAGTGAATTGTGCTGTTTGAGGGGTGCCATCAAATTATAGAGACCCTGTGAACAACAGATCTGTTCCTTTTTCTGTGCCATCATGTGCCTGTCAGTCCATTTTGTTGAGAGTCTTCCTCTTTTTCACTGACCCTCCACCTAGTTGGATCCCATTTGATCATAGTGAATGACTAGCATTTTGTATGTCTCTGTTCATGAGGGATATTGATCTGTTATGGTCTTTTTGAATGGTGTCTTTGCCTGGCTTTAATATCAGAGTTACATTTGCTGCTTGAGAATGAGTTTAGAACATTCTATCTTTTTTCTGTTTTCTGAAATAATTTCAGTAGAATTAATGTCAGCTCTTCTCTGAATGTTTGGCAGAATTCACTGATGAAGCTGACTGGGTTAGGACCTTTTTTGATTAGTAGTGTTTTATGATCTGTTCAGTGTCTTCTTTTATGATGGGTCTGTTCAAATGATCAGCCTCTGTAGGCAATGAGTTTCTAAAAAATTGTCTATTTCTTCTAGGTTTGCAAATTTGTTGGAGTATAGTTATACATAGTATTTCTACAATTATATTCCTTTTCATTTCAGTTGGTTTTGTTGTAATGTCACCTACTTAGTACCTTATATGTGTTTAATTAGAGACAAGAATGCTTTGAGCCTATTGTCAGAAAAGACTAATTCTTGGAAAAAGACCTAATACTAGGAAAGGAGGCTCAGCAAAAGAGAGGAAGCCCCTCAATTAGATGGATTGACCTAGTGACTAGAACAGTGGGCTCAAGCATGGGGGAGATAATGAGGATGGTCCAGAGTAGGTCAAGATTTCAGTTTGCCATCTTTGAGAGTTGTAATTGACTCCACAGCACCTACCAACAACCACCTTTTTCTTTGTTAGATTTGTCCTGGGCTTGCCAATTTTATGAATCCTTAAAAAAGCAAACAACTTCTAGTCTTGATAATTCATTTCCTCATTTTTTTGTCCCTTTATTTACTTACCTTTATTATTTCGCTTCTTCTGAATGCTGCAGGCTTTACTTGCTATTACTTTTATAATTGTTGGAGATGTTGGGTAAAGAGGTTTCTTTTGCTTCTTTCTTTAAAAAAATATTTGTTTTTATCCTGGTTTACTTACAAAGTTTATATACATTGTTTTTCACACTGGATCTTACCCCTTTCCTTTACCCAACCCTCTGTCCACCCATCAAATTGTGTGACCCTATGATTAAGCCCCCTCTTCCCCAGCTCTTCTTGCCATGCACCCCTTGTTCCGGATTGTCCTCATACATACAGCACTTCATCATATATTACTTTTGGACACTTCTGCCCCTCATCTGATCAAATCCAGTGTTCAGTACCTCACCACTCTTTTCCCATTCTCTCCCCAAACTCCTCCATGTCTGCCCTGTTTTGTAACAGCAGGGTTATGCAGTATTTGTCCTTCTGTAACTGAGATACTTCACTCAGCATAATGTCCTCCACGCGTGTGTAATGTGTAATAATTTTTATTTCAATATGGTGTACTATTCCCTTATGTGAATATACCATAGTTTTTCATCTCTTCTTTTGCTGATGGGCACTTGGGTTGCTTCCATCTCTTTGCTATTCTGAATAAAACAGTAATACATATGGATGTGCATACATCTGTGGCTCTGGTTTATTTATATTCTCAGTAGTGGAATTGCTGGGTCAAATGTTGTGTTTATTTCCAACTTTTTGAGAAAGCACCAGACCACATTCCATAGTGGTTTCACTGTTTTACATTCCCACCAACAGTGAAAAGAGTTCCAATCTTACCACAACCTCACCAGCATTTGTTGTTTGCTGGCCTCTTGAACTTTGTTGTTGTTGCTGGGATGAGATGATATCTCATAGTTGTTTTGATTTGCATCTCTTTTAGAGTTTGGGATTTTGAACATTTCTTCCTGTGTTTGTTCACCATCTGAATGTCTTCTTTGTTGAAGTGTCTGTGCATATCCTGTGCCCATTTTCCACTTGGATTCTTTACCTTTATCTTGTTGTGGTGCTTGAGTATTCTATAAGTTCTTGATCATGATAAGTCCCTTATCAGACATGTCATTACCAAGTCATTTTTCCCAGTCTGGATTTCCTTCTTAGGAGGGAAGTTGGAGAAATTGGGTGTTTGTTTTGTTTTGTTTTTAATTTAATTTTTAGAAGGTCCAATTCATCTATTTTATTTTCTCCTGGTTGTAGATTTTTCACTGTGCTTGGAAGACTGTTTATGCTGTGGATTAGAGTTCTAGCTTTTCTCTGCTGAATGTTATAGTCTTTGATTTTATTTCTAGGTTCCTGATTCACCTTAAGTTAGATTTTGTGTATGGTATGAGGTGTGAGTCTTGCTTGAGTTTTCTGCAAATGTTTTTCTAATTATGCCAAAGAATGTTGTTGTTGTTGTTAAGTGCCATTGAGTCACAGGCAACTCATAGCGACCCTGTGAAGGAGAGTCCTTGACGCTTGGGTGCCTTTAGTCCTCTCTCCAAGTTCATAGGGTTTCCGGAGGCAAGCTATTATGGAAGTGGATGCCACTCCTCCTTCCACGCTTGTTTAATCGGGGAGCTCCACCCCACTCTTAGTCCGCATTGGGTAGCCAACCATTAACGCATTTGACACATCCGTGTCACAGGGTTCAGCCTCACAGCAACCACAAGCAACCGCCAGACGGCAACTTGTACACCAGGGCTGTACGACCTAGAGGAATGTCTGAACAAAAACAATGAAAGACTGGCCTAAGGACCACGAACTAAAAGTCACCCACCTACGACAGGACTTCGGAGTATTTTCGTTGTTTAGCAGGGCAAGTGCTTACTTGAGAATACCGGGGGAACATTTTGAAGACATTTACAAGAAGATGGCATCCTTTGAAACGTAAAAGGCATAGCATTATGCGTTTGCTGAGAGCTGGTGAAAGCTAATGGACCCATTAAAGGGAGGGGTCACTATCTCCCCACTGGGTGGAGGCCCATTTGCACTGCTTCTTGACAAGACTAATGCCAAGAGGTCACTTAGCTGGTGTGAAATGGCCAGTGGTGTAAGTCACTTGGAAGAGAACCTTTTCTTTTATAGGCATGAAAAAGACAAAATTTGTTTTCTGTGCCTCATGAATCTAGATTGTTAACAAGATTCAATCCATAGCTATTCACATGATTAAT